>NC_043747.1:2879194-3051694 GCF_902148845.1 Salarias fasciatus
GGCTCGAACACGGTGCCATTAAAGGGAGCTGTGTGACGTCGGCCTGGTCTCTCCTCATCCTCACTTCCTCTTCTTCATCATCTTCTGCCTCCACCTCTCCAGCTGCTGCCGCCTCTCCTCCAGCAGCTGCCACACACACACACTCCCTGAAAACACAGCGTCCAGTCAGAGGAGAGGCGCGCACGCGCACACACACACACACACACACACACACACACACACACACACACTCCCTGAAAACACAGCGTCCAGTCAGAGGAGAGGCGCGCACGCACACACACACACACACACACACACACACACACACACACACACACCCCGCTATGCGCTCACCCAGCGTGACGACGGGCAGGTATGAGGTGAGCAGCAGGGAGACGTCGGAGTGTGTGTCTGCTGCGTCCAGCAGGAGCAGAGCTCGGTAGATCAGGAAGCCTACACACACACACACACACACACACACACACACACACACAGGGATGACGTTAGTGTTGACTTGAAGCCTGCAGCTGATGATGGAGCCACATTTCATGAGCAGGAAACCAGAGAGCTGTCGACACACTGCCGCCTGCCCGGGCTGATAGCAGAGAGAGAGTGCGTGCGTGTGTGTGTGTGTGTGCGTGTGTGTGTTTCCTGCACTTCCTTTACACAACAGCTCTGTCCACATCAGCCGGAGCTCACAAAACAGTTTCCCTGAAGTGAATCTGAACCGTCCCAACGTTGAAAAGCTGTGTTGCTCAAGGGCAGGGCAGCAGCAGCTGAACGAGCTGAAGTCCCTCCAGGCCCCGCCCCCCGGACCCCGGGCCCCGCCCCCCGGGCTGACCTTCGCTGGCCGCCGACAGGACGTAGAGCGGGATCTGGAGGGTGTAGCGGCTCCACAGCATGGCGGTGGACGGCGTCTCCGTCAGGCGCAGCAGCTCGTGGGGGTACCTGGACAGAACCGGAGCTCAGAACCCCGGGTCCCCCCGAGGACCGGCGGGGTTCTGGTACCTGAGCAGGTCCAGAACGTTCCACAGGAACAACTGGACCCAGACCACCGCCTCAGCCTGGATCCCCTCCAGCATGATGACCATGATGAGCAGGAGGTTCTTCTCCAGAACCTGAGGGGGACGGAGAACCGCTGAGCTCTGTTCTGGTCCGGCGGTCCGGCGTTCCGGCGGTGGTCCTCACCTGGACGAGGCGGGGCAGCAGCCGAGCCTTCTCGATGCCGTCGGCGATGTGGAACAGTTCCAGGACGGACAGCAGCTGGCACAGGCTCATCACGAAGCCCACCGAGTAGAAGGTGTCCGCCAGGGCATCTGCGGGGGTCAGAGGTCAGGTCTGCACCTCACCCGGCCCCGGCGGGTCCGCCTCACCTCGACCGAACATGAAGAACCGGGCCACGGTGTTGGCCAGGATCCAGGTGTGGCCGCAGAACTGGAACAGGTTGTAGCCGAAGATGTAGACCCGCCTGAAGCTGAGCCTGAGAACCCGGAGAACCCGGAGAACCACAGAGAGGGTCAGAGGTTCTGGTCCAGCGGGCTCACAGGCTGGTTCTGGGACTCATTTCAGACTGGTCTGTCTGGGTCAGTGACAGAACCACAGAGTCAGGAGCTCAGTTTGCTTCACAACTGGCCCAGAAGCTGAGAACCGAAGGGTTCTGGACGGTTCTGGACCGGTCCCTGGACCAGGAGAACCTGAAGCGGTAATGTTCCCTGGAAAAGCTGCAGTTTGTCGAGTTCTAACAGGAACTGGTCCCGGCTGAGAGCCGCTGCTGCCGCCACACCCAGAGCAGCAGAACATTCCTCCTCTCGCATTACTCACATTCTGTCTGCAGGGAGCCCGGCGCTCCGGCCTGGAGTCGAACCGTGGTTCCTGCCGCGGAGCCTCCCCGGCCGCCGCCCGCCGCTCGCAGGAGGAAGAGGAGCAGCAGACTGAGCACATGGAGAACCCTGCATGAGAACAGGAGGGACTCAACCCGGGCTCAACCCGGGCTCCACCAATGGCTGCAGAGCACACACCCCGGGAGGGGGGGGGGAGGGGGGGTTAACACACACCCCGGGAGGGGGGGGGGGGGGTTAACACACACCCCGGGAGGGGCAGGTCTCTGCACAGGGGGGCATTTAACACACAGCCTGAGGGCAAAACACTTCCAGAGAACAGAGAACTCTGGAACTGAACCTTTCTGGATATTCTGTGTAGAGACCTGAGACTTAAGACTAGAGACCTGAGACTACAGACCAGAGACAAGAGAATGGACTAGAGACAGAGACCTGAGACTAGAGGCTACGGACCAGAGACGGAGACATAGACTTGAGACTATAGACCTAAGACTTAAGATTAGAGACTAGAGACCTAAGACTACAAACCAGAGACAGAGAACTGAGACTAGAGATTAGAGACTAGAGACCTGAGTCTCAAGACTAGAGACCTAAGACTACAGACCAGAGACAAGAGAATGGACTAGAGACAGAGACCTGAGACTAGAGGCTACGGACCAGAGACGGAGACATAGACTTGAGACTATAGACCTAAGACTTAAGATTAGAGACTAGAGACCTAAGACTACAAACCAGAGACAGAGAACTGAGACTAGAGACTAAAGATTAGAGACTAGAGACCAGAGATTTGAGACTACAGACCAGACACAAAAGAATAGAGACAGAGACAGACTTGAGACCAAAGAATAAAGACCTGAGACTAGAGACAAGAGACCAGAAACTAGAGATTAGAGGCTAGAGGCCTGAGACTAGAGACAGAGCCCTGACCCACCAGCGCCCTCTCAGGCCGGCTGTAGGACCAGCTGTTGTCTGCTGAAGCTGACTGGTTCTGTGAAACCTGCTGGGAGGAGACCGGATGTGCTGCAGGACCATCAGACTGCAGAGAGCGAGGAGAGGCCAGCAGGGGGCAGCAGAGCTCCGCCCCTCAGGTCTCTCTCAAGTCTCTCAGGACTTCATGCGGGACACATTCATTCACACCGTTTCTTTTCAGAACCTTGTTTTATTGCGGAGTCCGCCTGGTGCTGCGGAGGCGACCCTGGACCGTTCTGGACCGTTCTGGACCGTTCTGGACCAGCCTGAGCTTCAGGAGCTGAAACCAGACATCAGACCCACTCTTCCTTCAGCTTCTTATCGCAGAGTTCGCTGAAGCCAGACGGTTTTGTTCTTCCACCCGCTCATCTAACAGGTTTAACAGGCAAACGCTCACTGATCTCACAGTTCAGGTCCTGATCTGGTCCAGACCGTGTCCCCGGGTCCAGACCAGGTGCAGCAGTCTGACTACTGAGTCTCTGAGTCTCCGTCCGGCTCACTGCTTCAGGCCCCGGCTCCTCCGGGGCTCCGCCTCCTCCTCCTCCTCCTCCTCCACCGGGACCCCCGGCTCCGCCGTCGGCTCGTCCGGAGGGGGGCGGCGGACCCGGTCCGGCTCCGCCTGCAGCTCCCGGGACCCGGCCTGCAGGCGGAACAGCGTGGGGACCCGGCCCAGGACGGGGTTCTGCTCCTGCAGGCCGCTGATCCACTGGTTCAGGGTGGCCTGGTCTCCCTGGCCCGCCATGCACATGGCGTAGACCGGACCCTCGTCCACTGCAGAGACAGACACAGCCGGGTCACACACAGACCAGGACCAGGACCAGGACAGACCCGGGGGGCTCCAAGAGGTCCAGAACACTCCGTCTGTCTGGACCGGTCTTTGGACTGCTGCTGTCCTTTCTCCCTGCCGTGAGTCCTCAGACCCGAGTCCTGCTGGAGGACTCTGGAGTCCACCATGTCTGCCGGGGTCTTACCGTCCTCCACGTCGAAGCTCTCGTCGTCCCCGAGGTCCCGGTCCAGGTCCAGGTCCAGCTGCAGGGGGTAGTCCAGGCAGCGCTCCGGGTCGTACGGCTCCTCCACCTGAGGGCAGAACCAGGCCTGATCAGCAGACTGAGGGGGCGGAGCCGCCGCCGCCGCCGCCTCACCCTGAGCTCCTGGGGGACGGGGTCCGCCCGGAGGACGTAGTACTGCACGCAGGTGGTCCGGAGCCAGAGGGGGAACGGGCCCTCCACGAAGACCGGGCGCCGCGGGTCGTGTCTGGACAGCAGCTCCATCTGGGCCGGGCTCTGGACCCCTGCAGGGACACCCGGCCGGGTCAGGGGGACGGGACGAGACGGGGGACGGGGACGGGCGGGACGTCCGGGTCTACGTACCGACGATGTGAGGCAGCGTCCGCTCGGCGCCGCTCTCGCTGGGTTCAGTCGCAGGAAGCTGCCGGGAAACCAGGAAGTGTGAGGCTGAAGACCTCAGACCGTCCCCCCCCGTACCCCCCCGTCCCCCCCCCCCGTCCCCCGTACCTGGTAGACCGTCACCCTGGCGTCCCGGTCGTTGGCGATGCGGGCCAGGCTGAGGCGGGCCAGGTCCACCGGGTCGGCGGGCAGCTGGCAGGGCACGGGGAACGGGTTGACGTGGCGGAAGCGGGGGAACCAGTACATGAGGCGCTGGTACTTCCTGAAGGGGTGGCTCTTCTCCCCGAACACCTGCACCAGCAGCACCTTGGTCTGCACGTTGGGCAGGACCCCTGCGGTGCAGACAGACCGTCAGCGAGCGCCCCGGAGCGCCGCCGCCGCCGCCGCCGCCACTCACCGTAGTTCTCCATCTGCTCCAGGACCTGGACGCCGCACTCCTGCTGCCGGGGGAAGTGGTTGAACATCCTCTGGATGAAGTTCCTCGGGACGAAGACCTCCTTGGGGAAGACGTCCAGCAGCCGGTTGTAGACGTCCAGGTCCCGCTCCACGCCGAACTCCGGCATCCTCTTCAGCGCGGCGTAGATGAACTCCACGTGTCCGCGGCGCCGGATGTCCCGCTTCAGGAAGACGTCCACGGCCCGGCCAAAGGCCGCCTTGGTGCGGACGTCCCGGGACGCCCGCTCGAACAGGTCGTCGTGGGCGACCAGCGACTTGTCCTCCTGCTTCCCGGCGAACTCGGCGGGGATCTTGGAGCAAACCGGGCTGCGGCGGAAACTCCTCCACGCCTGAAGTCACAGCGTCTCGTCAGACCGGGACCCGGACCCGGACCCGGACCCGGACCCTAAACCTAACCCTCTCTGAAAACAGCTGCAATCATTCAAAACTTTCCTTCCTCCAAGTTTTAGCTGCTTAAAATGGTTCAAAATGGCAAAAACAAGATCACACAGACAAAAATATCTAAGATGATTAAAAAGTTAAAATTATGACCATGTAAAAAAATAAATAAATAAATAAATAGAAAAACAGCTGGAATTATAACAAATAAAACTGATTCAACATTGTTAGAAACACTTAAAATGCTATAAAGGTCAACAATAACCTCAATATCACCTGGTAAACAGATAAAAAGAAGTTATCTGAACTCTTTGTGAGGACTCAGCATTACTAGTCTGCGTGTGTAGTAATCAGATTACAAATAGGATGCAAACAAAAACATTCCTTTACATTAACAGTCAGTTATTTGAAATAGTGATTGTATTTGGATAAACCCATAAATATCACTTTCATTCATAAATCCACACATTTCTGCTCTAAACTGAGATATATTTATTATTTCTATATGAAGTCAAATCAATAGTTTGTGAATAATCTGATTTATTTCACTCTGACAACTTAAAAAATACGCAAAATTCTAATCTTCACCTGTTAAATCAGAGTTTTGTTTCTTTATTCGAGTCAGAATCTCCGGTCCTCACCTGCAGACTGCCCGGTCCGCTGAGGCCCAGGGGGGGTCCGGGGGCCCCGGGGGGCCGCGGCGGGGCCCCGAGGGGACCGGCCCTGCGGCCCAGGAGCAGAACCAGGTTCCGGCTAACGTTCATGATCCAGCATGAGAGCGCTCACACACATCAACACACACCTGTCAACGACACACACACACACGAACACACTCTCACACACCGCGAGAGGTCCGCGGTCCGTCACTTTGAACACGCTTCTCCTCCACAGGTTCGCTTTTCCCTCCTTTATCGAACCATTGATACGATTAGCGACAGTCTCCTTCACGAGTCATTCTGTCCGGCTCGCAACCCGGTCCGGACAAACAGCGGCAACATGAGCGGAGACGACAGTTCCGCCTGCAGACACAATGGTTCCGGCCGCCAGAGCGACTCAGTCACACACAGTCACACAGTCACACACACACACACACACACACACACACACACACACACACACACACACACAGTCACACACAAACAGAGTCATGGCATAAATAAATAGAACCATCGTAATTTATAATTAGGATAAAACAAATAATCGTTTTCGACAGATTTATGAGTAGAATCATAGACATATTCTCTGTAGATAAATAAGTATAATGATAAAACATCACATCAGTAAAATCAGAGACATATACGACCAGTCAAAAGTTTAGACACAGCTTTTCCGCTGTTTCGTCATTTTTTTCTTTATTTTCTTTTTATTCACATTGCAGATTCTTGCCAAAGGTATCAAAATTCCTCTTGTTGCTTTTCCTCAGTCGTGGTTTATATACGCCTAAGAAATCCATGATCACGTATAAACATCAGCATAAAGTAAATATGATCATGGAAATAAAGGGAAGAAACAAACTGTCTGTGCGTATTTAACATTAAATGGACATTAAACACAATAAAATAGAATAAAAGGTCAGAATGGAGAAAGGAAATTTGACCTTGGCTCAAGCAGACATTCACAATCTCAGAAATAACCATCAGAACATCTTCTGGATCCACAATCTCCAGTGTGACTGGGACTAAAATACAATCACTCAGATCAAAAAGTCAAATCGAAAACTGTATTATGATGCATCGGAAGAAGAGAAAATCATCTTTGTCTCTAAAGTCCTAACAGTCCCGAGCGTATGAAAACCTGGAAGAGTTAAGTCACCAAATAGGGTTTAAAAAAGTTCAGAATGACATAAAATAAATAACTGGGTGGAAGAAATGAAACACTTAAAGATGACAGGAAGTCACAAACAGCTATAAAAAACAAGATTCCACCTTTCTAAATTGTAGCTGTGAAACTTCCTGAAAGAACCAAAAGTCTTCATATCACAGTCTCCTCGTCGGTTACCTATTTATTTATTTATTGGCAGAGTTTATTTCTTTATTGATGTTTGTTTATTGGCTGAGTTGCCTGTGCAGTACCGAGCGCCGCCGCGCGGGGGAGACAGAGGCCGTTGTGGCCCACGCTCACGCGCCCGCCGCAGCTCTTCAAACAGCTGGATGTGTGCGGGTCCTCTGGAGACTCTTCCTCCGCAGCTCGCGCTCCAGCGCGGTTTCCGGACTCCTCCTCTGGTTCTTCGCCTCGCGCTCCTGAAGCGGGTCGACTGGACCCGGTCCTCCGGAGTTCTGCCCTCCGGATCAGCTTCTTTCTCTCTGCTGGTGGACTTTATTTGCAGGGACTGTGCGCGCGCTTCCGGTGCTGATTCCTCAGACTGTCTTGACAGCAGCTCTCTGCCCCACACACACACACACTCACACACACTCACACACACTCCTCTGCCAGCATGGAAAACACACCTTGAGCCCTCTCCGCTCCGTGCCATGGATTCCTCCACCAACAGTTTGGGTGAGTACGCTCCCGCCGCGCACGCTTCTGCAAACTTCTACGCGCGTCGTTGCGCACGGGACCCTCTCCCGAACTCCTGCTCTGACGCGCGCAGGATTGTTGTTGTTGTTTTGTTTTCTTTTGGGTTTTTTTTTTGTTTTTGGCGGTTTTCTGCACGCACACACACCTGGCACACCGGCCACACACACACACACACACACACACACACACACACACACACACACACACACACACACACACACACACACACACACACACACCCTGCCGGGTCCTGTCACCGCGCTGCAGCGTGGCGCGCGCATCCAGATGTTTGCTGCTGCCGGAGGAGGAAGAACATGCAGCTCCTGCAGCGTGCAGGGTTTCAGCAGCTCTGCAGTGACTAAACACAAGCTGAACACGCACACACACACACACACACACACACACACACACACACACACACACACACACACACACACACAGCCCGGACAGCTGTGTTTGCTTTAGGTTCAGGCTCAGTTACATTGGGGATGACAGAGCTGCAGCGTCAGTGTCAAAGCCTCAGCTGCTCTGCTAAATAAACTCTCTGTATGTTGAAGGGTTTGATGTGATCGTCTAGTCATGTCTGAGGACCGGGAGGGAGTCCGGATCCAGAGAGGGTTCAGTCTGGTCCAAACAGCCGTCCAGAACTGGTCTCTACAGACTCTGACACTCAATCCAAACACCGTCTGAGAAACAGTCCAGATCAGAATTCAAGTTGTGTGTAAACCAGTCTAAACAGCTGATCAGACTGAATTCCGTGACTTGGCCCTGGAGCCGGGTCACTGTACTGAATCAGAGCCAGTCCACCTGGTTCTGCTTGGTCTTTCCATCGGAATGCTTCCGATCAGGCTGTGGTTTCTTATCAGTGTGCTGGGATCGCTTTATCACGCCGTGGAGAATGCAGTGTGTGTTTTATATTGTTTTCACACACACGTCAACAAAGGTGTCAGAAGTCAGGAGGTTGGACTTTGTGTTGGACTGGCTCGGCTTCGTGATCAGAGCTGTGAGGAGATCAGAGATCCTTCACGACGAGCCACACTTCCTGCTTTCTGAGTCTGACCTGCTTTTTTACAAGAAGGCTCCGGACCCCCCCCCCCCCCCCCCCCCCCCCCCCCCCCCCTGCAGAGGCCAAGCAGGAGCTGAGGAGTTGGTTTTGTGAAGTGCTGAGGCGGCGAGGCCTCTGGAGAACAGATTCGCCTGGCTCCCAGAGCGGCCATGTGGGTGTGCTGCGGCGCCGCAACGCTGCAAAATCTGCATGTTCCTGCAACAGGTTTATCACTGAACACGTCACCATGGAAACAGATCAGCCCTTTACACCAGCCTCCTCCATCAGTCTGACCCTGAGAGATACTGTCTGTCTCCACGTACGCAGATGATGCTGTTTTAAACGTTGACAGATGGACGCTCATACGTACTGGATGCATGTCAGAGTTTCCAGAGTGAGATCTGGTTCTGACCGATTCCAGGTTTATGGACTCGATGTTTGTCTGGCCCGGTTCGGCCCGGTTCTGCTGAACCCTGCAGAGGATGCAGGATTCAGGAGAGCCCGGGTGGAAACCCCGGGTCCTGCTCTGCCTCAGTCTCTGGATGTGTGAAGAATGGAGCCTCACACTCCTGTGGCTCTGCGCCGACCGCCGTGTGGAACACAGATCAACAGGAAGTTGCATCAGCAGATGGCAGCGAGACGAGTGTGTGTGTGTGTGTGTGTGTGTGTGTGTGTGTGTGTGTGTTTTCCCTGAATGTTGCGACAGAGCTTCTTTTCACCGTCTGGGAGTAAACATTTTGCGGTCGGACACTAAACGCCTCTCCCCTTCGTTCCCGGCTGCAGCAGATGAAGATCTGCCGCTGCTCTTCCTCTTCATCCTTTCACAATAAGACGTTCTTCTGCTGCGGTGAAACGTGACGCAGGAGGCGATCAGATGATCCGATGAGGCCGTCGGATTGATCAGTCGTTAATCAGCCTGTTTGCAGTTCATACATCTTTAGAGCTGCTGGGTTTGCCTGATGCGGCTCACGGACAGGAGCCCTGGTTCGATCCCTTTGTGATTTCATTGGATTGTTTAGCAGAAACTGGTCATCCTCTTTTGTTTTGCTTTGTTTGACTAATGTAAATTGCATGAATCACATCAACAGCGCCAACTAGTGGCCCAACATGACAAATAACGTGAACAGTTTCTGGAACGAAAACACATCGGTGCTGACCGCCGTGGTGGAGACAGGGTCTTCGTTACGTCTCAGCCGGACTGAGTCCTTCCAGGATATTGGAGACATGTAGAACTGGAGCCCTGGAGGATTCCAGAAGCTCCGCCGCTGTCCTCCTGTAGAGGTAGACATGTGGGAGTCTCTCCCCTCGTGAAGGCTTAAGAACTCCGTGACCTGCTGCCAAGCGTCCCGAACGTTGACCTCTGCAGCGAGGGAATCAGCTGATGAGTCGGCTTCGTCACTCTCGCCCCGACTTGTGACATTTAGCAGTTTCCACAGGACGTGACTCTGCAGCCAGGAATGGTCTCTCATGGCTTTCAGTGTCGCTGTGAATTCTGAAGACCAGTCAGGGTGAGTCCTGGTCAGAGAGAGGACGACTGTATCTAGAGAGAGACGGGGAAGAGGCTGAGAGCAGTGAAGGTCTCCAGCAGCTTCACCAGAACATGTTCCAGAGTCCTGAAGCAGGATAAAGGACTGGGCCATCAGACGCCGTCACCTTGAAATCCACATTGTGTTTCGGCCCTGAAAACTGGTCCATGGGTCCAGAGTTTGCGGACTTTATTCCTAGTGGATTCCTGTTTTTGAAATTAGATCTCCATTGTTTCATTTCACTTGTGTTTTGTGGTGCGTTAGATTTTGTGTTTACAGCGTAGGGTGCTTGGTTTCTGCGGTTCTGTCCGTCCAGAAGGTTCTGCAGTCTCTCATCCTGGACCACTGAAGCCTCATCAGGGCAACGGAGCTGCAGCTCTTTACTGTCCGAAGAGGAGAACGTCTCAGCGGAACTCACTGGATCATTTCCTGCCTGTTCTATCATGAGAAAAGTGGCGTACCTGCTCTAGGACATGCCTCCAAAATCGAGTTTAAACAACCATCAACTTTAAACTCGTCTTATTTCAAAACCTCTAGAGAGAAGTTGTGGAAATGTTCTTTCTATTCGAGCTGGAATGTGTCTGAATGCTCCCTGCAGTGGAAAACCGTCTCTCTGCTCCGGTTTGCTCTGGAATCACTCTCTTCCTGATGGGAACAGAGCCTGCCAGTGGCGCCCCCTTCAGGAGAGCAGTGCACCTCTCATCCGCCGCCTGTGTGAGTCAGTGTCGTAACCTTTATGCTCGTATGATTCATAAACTTCATTCCTTGTGTTTGATCTGATGACCTCTCCCTGAAGTCCGGATTACTGGTTAACCGGCGAGCTGACTGATGGCCGCCGCCTGGCAGCCGCTTCACTTCCTGCTGCTGCTTCCGCCTCAAAGTAGATGATTAGATACCAGCTGCTCTAACCCTGACGGCCTGCTGTCCTCCCTGAAAGTCCATCGGCTCCCTCTGGTCTGGTCATGGACGTATCTGTCCATCATTTTTATCTTCTAAAGAGTGTCGGGCAGCAGGTGTCAGGATCCAGGAAACCGAAGGGACGGTGTTGTCCTGAATGCCGTCCCCATACGTCCAGCTCAGTGACTTTCCTGACTGCTGCCGTCGGTAGTGATGTTTCTTTATCCAGATGCTCAAACCGGAGAATTCCCAGAAGCCTCTGGCTGCTCTGGTCACATTCCAGTCCACTCCTACAGGCTCTGCTGAGCTCTTCTGTTTGCAGACTGGACGACTGTTCCTGATACTGTGGATCTGACCACAGTCTGTTTTCCCCTCAAACTGCAGGCAGCGAATGACAGAAAGCTTCCTTGTTGCAACGCCGTCTCGTTAAGTTGAAATACGATCAAAAAAACAAGCTGTGATAAAATCTGGGCTTGTTTCAGGTGGAGGATGTGAACCTGAGCCGCTCGAAGTGTTTCTCAATAACTTGAAAGTCTTCCGACTGTTTCTCCGTCGTCTTCCTCATGCTCTGTGCACGTCCAGTTCTTTCACGTGCACATCTCTGCTCTCTGCAGCGGTCCATGAAGAACAGCAAGCAGAGACCTGCGAGGCTTTGTGCAACAGTGACAGACGAGAAGAGGTGTTTACTGCCTGTGCCACCGTTTTTATCTTCCTAATGTGAAAATATTTAGGGATCCAGGGTTCGGCTGCAAATGACTCGGCAAGAAGCCAAGCCGGCGGCGGTGCACGTTAGACTGGAGGCTCTCCTCGGCCTCCTGCTTCCTAAAGAGGAACTCTTCCTTCAAGGACACAGTTCCCGCTCATCGGGGCTGGATTGACCTGATTTACCGGCCAGCAGAGCAAAACGATTTCAGCCAGAACGCGTTGTTGTCAGGTTCTCTGTGAATTCTGTGCATCTGATTTCTGCCTTGTGGCCCCTGGGGAGGAAATACTGAGCCCAGACCGTGAAGTAGGAAATGAGGTACTGCACAGTTTTTTGTGAATGAATCAGTTTCAGGTTAGGTCTTTTCTGAAGTTGATGTGATCTTCATGTGATCATGTTGCCAAACGTTCCTTTCATGACGTCAAGTAGGGAAAATGCAAACCTTTATGCAGACGATGGTGCTCTTTCTCTTCCTGTTGGAAGAGCTTTCAGCTGGGAGGTGTTACTGACACAGATTCATGGATTATCTGCTGCAGCTGATGACTTTATGATGCTGGATTATCCATCACAGGTTCTGGTTCTTCTGCAGACGGACCGGTTCTGGCTCTGGTTCTGATTTTGCATGTCGTCAGTTGATTGCACCGAGAGATTTCTGCCTGTGATGGATCTGAACGTGCAGTTATTCCACTCATCATTCAGCAGGTAGCAGGAGACGACCCGCCGTTAGCCGTCTGAACTTCCTGCCGGGCGTTTTATTGCTGTTTCTCTGTGTGAATTGTGGGTAGCATCACAGCCTGCCTACACAACACGGAGACGTTATCACCTCATAAAATGTGTCTGCAGCTGCAAGATGACGGAGGAAAAGGTAATGAGCGTCTCTGAGGTTCTAATCAGGGGGAGAGCTCTCAGAGTTGGACGAGTTTCAAGTCGTTAAACATGAGAATTGTTCAGTTCAGTGATGTTGTGGGATGAGTAGACCTTTCATCTCTTTAAAACGTCTTAAAACATTTAATCTACCGTTTTAAACAGAGACAGAGGTCAAAGTTCAAACTGGACTCATCAGAGTTATTTTCATGTTTCCTCTGCATGTTCTCAATCAGAGTGAGAGAAGCTTTACAGACATTTCTTTTATGAATAAATAGAAACGATCCTTGAAGCTTGAAGGTTGTGATCATCCTTGCATACAGGAAGTGACGGTGGGAGAGCGGCGCTCTGCAGCAGCCGGAGCCGACCGCGTCGGCGGGCGGTTGAGGTCTGGATGCGGCGGAGGCGGAGTGCGTCGGCTGTGATTAAACGCTGCAGAAGCACGTGCTGCTAACAGACCGACGTTTCGCCCACGCAGCCGGAGAGGCTTCCTGTGGGGACAGAAAGCGAAAGAGGAACTCCTGCCGGGCTGATTTTACCTGCTGCCTCCGCCGCTGTCTGGAGTCACAGAGTCGGACCTGAAGAAGAACCCCGTTCCTCTGGCCTGCAGCCTCTGACCTGACGTGACCCCGAGCGCTTCACTCCAATCAGACGCTCCGCTCTCAGCCGCTCTCTGCAGAGAGCAACACATTTCTGTGGCTTTTTCCCCCAAACTCGCTTCATTCAGTTGTCGGCAGAATGATTCACCACAGAAATCTGCTTTTCGGTCGAAGGATCAAATGTTTTATTTTATTGAGAATTCCTGAAAGAAATGAGACGAGGCCGGCTTTGATACAGTGAGCGAGCGGCTTCAGATCTAGAACGCTGATTTGAGTGGACGGATGAGAAGACGACGACCGAACGTCCAGAGAACGGAAGGATCGACGTTTACGGATGCTTCATGGAGTCGGTTCAGTTGGAATCAAATCACTCTGACTGGTTTTCAAAAACATGCATTCTGATATCCGATCCGGCTGTTTCTGGTCCATGTCGGACCAGAAACTGATCCAGAACATCAGATCGGACCGCTCCCAGCAAGAACTCCCAACCTGGAGCTGAAGGCTGGAGCTGAGTCCAGACGCCAAACATCTCCGTCTTCTCACGTCTCTGAGTCTCCCAGCGTCCTTCTCTTTTCAGGCTTCACTTCCCATCAAAGTCCAACAAAATTCATGACAAAAGCAACCAACAGCACCAACTAGTGGCCCAACATGGACACTGCTCCTCTGCAGCGTTTCAGCCGCTTCCGTGGAAACGGGTATCGTTTCCAAAACGTCGTCATCTAAACACGAAACTTTCCTGCAACAGAAATGGAAACAGGAAGTGAAACGTTGCCTTGGAAACGCTTCCCGCTCGTCACGCCGTCTGGTTCTGGGGATTCAGATTGACTTTACGGCCGTGTTCTCCTCGTCTGGTCTCTTCAGAGTTTATCGAAGGTTTCAGGGACCTGGCAGGACTCTGGTGGTTCTCCAGCTTCTAACGCTTTAATGAAAGTCATGTGCTGCTGGCGCTCTCTGCTGCGTGAGGCCAGCCCCAGATGAGTTACTGCCTGAAGAAACACGGAGAGACCATTTCACAGATGGACACGGGGGCAGCGGTGTGTTCGAATGTCTTTGACCTGAATAGAGACGTTTCTGACTGCATGCTGAGATTCTTTGGGTTTTTTTAGATGCAAAAATCCACATTTAGACAATTTAACAGCTAAATAGCAGATCCCAGCGCCAAGAGCCTCATGTGAGCTGCTGTGGGTGTGGTTCCACACACACACACACACACACACACACACACACACACTGACTGGAACGGTGCACGTGGGCCCGGGCTGGCTCGGGACTCTTGGTGTGTTTTCCCCGCCGAGCGCAGCCTCTGGAGGAAGAGAGCCGCTTCCTGCCGCTTCCTGCCTCTGAACCGCCACAGCGGGTTCAAAAAGTCCCTGAAACCGGCTCAGAAGCTCGGCCTTCTGTCCGTCTTTAATGCCTCACAGCCTGGAGGAAGACGGGGAGAAGTGAGGCACGTGGGTTTGTTGGGTCTGCATCGTATTAGCGGCTAGCACGTTTTCCAAGCCGTGGCTCCATGTAAACAAGAGGAGCCGCTGGCTGCAGGCCGGCAGTGACCTCAGATCATCTGAGTCTGAGGAAAACAAACACTGAGGGACGGAGTATAGGTACGAGTTACTGCCCTGAATGGAACTAAAGTTACTATTTAATGCTCACAGCTTTAAACTAGTGATCTTGTTCATCTGAGTTCATATAAAGCAGAATAAATGATGATAACCTGGATGTTAGGAGGAAGATGCTAATGCTAATCACTAAGTTACATTAATCCCATGCTAATGCTGCTATCCCTGACTCCGGCTCTCAGCTGACTCGTCATCCTGCCAGGAGGCTGGGCTCCTGCATTCCCACTGTCAGACTGATCTGGGTGGAAGTGATCACCGCATGTTCAGAGAAACTGATTACATCAGATACTCTGAGAAGGGTGTCAGAAGTCTGGTTATTAGACATGTTTTCACCTGCAGGGTTCATTGTGATCACATGAGTCATCCTCACTGCTCTGATTTAATGTTTCTTTTTATTGTGAAAGGTCGTTCCTGCTCTACACATGACATGGAATCAGAAGTGAGTCAGAGCTGGCTCTGATCGCTGGGTAAACACGCTTTTATAGGAAGCAGTGCAGTAAAACTGTGGGAAAAAGGTCACACACTGGAGAACCAGCAGAACACGCAGCAGAACACACGCTGTGGCTCTGTCTAAAACAGTGGTCAACCTGTGGTTTGAGGAACCATTGAGGGTCGTTGGTGAGAGCCTGGGTTTGTCCACGGGTCTTTGGCTGTTTAGAGATCCAATCCAGTGAAGGATTCTGGGAATCACTGTAGAGGAGATGTAGAGTCGCTACAGAGGAGATGTAGAGTTGCTCGAGGGCCTGTATGTTACAGACAGATGATTTTTTTACATTCAGAAATGCATCTTGTGTTTATTATGGTCCAGAGTGCTTTGGAGGGAGGTGAGCATCCACTGTTCTCCAATTAATTTCACATGATCAATTAATTGACCGACTAATTCAATCTGCTGCCCACATCTTCATGTGGTCAGTTGTTTCAAACCAAAGACATGAGATCGATCCAGAAACCATAAGGAGCCAGCCTCTCCAGACCCGAAGCTCTCTTGTCTCCACTGGTCCATAGAAGGAGGACCAGTGAACCGGGTCAGGAACCCAGCATTCAATGGGCCTCAACGCTTACGCTCCATTAACAGGCCCAGTCTGAAGATTACATGTTCCGTATGCAGGATCTGAGTGGTCTCTCTTTGACAATAAGCAGTTTTTTCTCCTGCCTCTGATGGATCAGGTCTGTTCTTTTATGGCCCTGGAGCTTTTCTCAAAACCTTTGAGGCTAGTGTTGTAAACATGTTCTAAACTGGTGGGTCCCGGCCCACGAGTCAGGACTGCTTTCAAAGTTTTTAAAGGAAAACAGCACAAAGTTACTGCTTTCTTTGGCGTCGGCCTCCTCCGTTGGCCAGTCATCCTCTCTGAAGCAGGAATGCTGCTCGTCGCTCCTCGCCGGCTGGCGTTCGGCGGTGAAGGAGCAGGGAGGCCGTTAAAGCTCCGGGACGCTTTTGAACTCAGCCGCTCATAATCTGAGAGGCGCGCCGCTGATTCACAGCCGCACGGAGGGATCGCTGCCGACGCCGCAGGACGCAGGTTTCTGATGAGGAGACGCTTCCTCAACACGGCCTCTGTGGTCCGGCTCCTCATGGAGAGTCAGGAACGTTTATACCGGAAATGTTTCACCGTGCGACTCTGTGATCCTCCACTTAATTTGATGAGCGTTTCAGAGTTTGTTATAATTCCTTTACTTGAGCCGTATTCCTCATTCTGTTTAGCCTCTCCGGTTCTTGGAGTTTGTGCAACGTAACGCTGCGCTCGTCGTTATCGCCTCCGTGTATCAGGAAGTGTGATGACCTTTTCTCAGACGGCGAGCGCTCGGCGGTTTGAGAGCCCCGAGGTTTCACTTCCTGTCCTGACGGCCTGCGGTCTTTTACTTTGAAAGCCCGCGGTCCACTTCCTGAGCGGTGTGTTTTAGGTTCAGCATGCTGAGTCTCACTGTCAGGCTGCTGAGGTACGAGTGGGCGATACGACTCAGAAACAACACAATTTCCTTTTTATAATAAATTTATGTTTTTTTCTTTTTATATTGAGTTTTGAGATTAATTTGTAAGTTTCTGAACAGCGAAAGCAAACCATTCCCTCATGTTAAACAGCTCCAACTAAAAAATAAAAGACAATTTAGACCAAAGGGAACCTTTCTGTACATATTTTAATTTAGATATTTTGTGCAATTTTCGCAACATGTGGTAAAATAAACACCGACACTGGTGAAGTGCTCTCTTGCAACATGAACATAAACTGAGCTTGACTTTTTGAGGTAGCTTTAACATGAACCGTGAAGTACGAACATGAAAACTGTCTGAAAATTCAAAAGTAAAATATCAAATAAGTGAAATAAAATATAAGCTGTCATAAACTGAGGCAGACCTGAGAGATTCCAGTCTTGTCCGTTGTTGCTCACATCCTCCTTTCTGTCTGCAGCTCTGCAGAACCGGCTGCAGTCAGTACATCTAAATTAAACTCAGTGCTTTGATATGAGTGATTTAGATCCAGATGGGAATCATGTTTTGTGACTGAATTATGCTCCATTCATGAGTTCATTTATTACTCCTCACCAGTGTGTAACCCTGACGTCTGTATTTATTCAGGAGCTCATGATTCTGTCTTGAAGATGAACTCCGATGAAGTAATAAAGGTCTGAACACACTCCGCTGGAAACCGGCGAGAAAGTTTTCACCGTAAATCTTCAGAGTCAACATGCTGGGAAAGCTCGTAAATCTCACGAGGAACAAGAGCAGAGTGTCAAAGAGGACGCTGGACGATTCAGAAAGACAGACGCTTCTGGAACGCAGTGATTTATTCATGAAGGAATTACACAATGCAGCAGCGCCAGGCTCCGCGGCACTTCTCTGGAAAGAGTTCAAGGCCGCCTGCGATGAGAGGGTGAGTCATGTGCCGAGCATGAGGGAAGTGGCGTGGCGCTATCGGCGCTATCAGCGGCTGCAGGGTTCTCTGCTCGGTGTGTTCAGGCGCTGCTTACAAGATGACCGGCTGCCAGAAACCCAACATTCTGCTGCTTTGTCCGGGAGAAGTTCAACGTTGCAGAAGTGAATGTTTTGATTATTATCTTTCACAGAGAGTTTGCATTCCTGCCACTGGGGGGTGAGCTTGGTTTGAGATCAGTGCATCTTATTTAATCCTCTCAGCTTCTCTTCTCTGTATGTCTTCATGGAATAAATCAGTATCTGTGTAGAGGAAATGTTCTCCTTGTATGCAGATGATGGTGCGCTAAATGGTGGGAAACATTCACTTTTCTGGAGAAAATTAAAATTGGATAAATTGTTAAATTGGATAAACCAGAAATATGCAATAAGTTGGAGATCTGCAATCACAATATATGACTTCTGATGAATGAATATAAAAGTATTCACTGTTAAAGTCCTCTCCTTTGGAATCCACCTTACCAAACCACGCTGTTGCCTATGAATGTATACGAGGCAGAAATAGGCCTGTTATTTTGTGAACTTCTTGATTTTTTTGCTTTCAGGGTCTTTGGCTTGTATTTCCTGCTGCTTCAGACTGAAAATCCAAAGATTCTGACTATTTTTCTCTGGGTCGGACGCATTTCCCCACTGCTGTTAGGCTGGAGTCAGGAGGTCCTTCTGTTTGTGTCCCACTGTCTCTCACGATATTTTTCCCAGAATTTATTTGTAAAACAGTCTGAATGCAGAGCTTGAGCAAAGTGCTGTTTGACCCTTCAAACGTATTTTGCATGCTCAGTATTAGGGCTACACAATTAATCGAATTTTGATCATGATCACGATTTTGGCTGCTGCGATTAAATTTAGATGATCGTCGCGATTTTTAAATTGAAAAAACGGGCTATGTTGCGTGTCAAATCAAGCACTTTTTTAATCCAACAATCAGCCAACCACCAGGGGGCGACCTGAGCCGTGTAGCTCCTGCTGCCTTCAGGGACACTCCGTAAAAGTAGCTGCTGATGGACGCCACTGCGGTGTCTCGGTCAGCTGTTAGCTTAGCTGTTAGCCACCGATGAACTAGCTGGCTGTGAACGATTCCTTCATGCTCAAACATCAGTCGATGGAACGCATCTCAACTTCTGTACCGGTGGAAAGAAGATGTAAACGCTGAGCGTCTCGGACAGAACGGGAAAAGCTGTTATTGACGGACAGTTCAGGATGTGAGCGGCGTAGCAGCGGCTTGGAGAGAAAGAGGGAATCAATGTTCTGGTAGGTTTCATTTCTGGGTTTAGCGTGGCTGTTTACTGTTCTCTTGTTGTTTATCTTCATCTTGTTGTTCAGTGATCATCGTGTTGCTCTCAGGGGTTAGAATGCAGCAAGTGACGGTCGCTCAGCTGTGAGGCGTTCAGGTTCCAAAGTCATAATCCGGCTCTTTTCAGAACAGAGGTCTGGTCAAACGTTTGTAAATACTCACAGTCGGCGCGTCTATATGTTCGTTTCTAAGGGAAAGCGATCGTTCACAACATTGACATGGTTCTAAATAGTTGTTTAGATTCTAATTAAAACATCTTCAATTATGTGCGCATGCACACCTGACTTCGCTGAAGTGGTGAAGACACACATCTTCAATTTGACACTTGTTTGTTTAAAAAAAAAAGTGCAATATAAAGGTATGTTTTACATAACATAATGAATAATCGTGATGAATAATCGTGATTACAATATTGACAAAAATAATCGTGATTATCATTTTGGCCATAATCGTGCAGCCCTACTCAATATTTCAAAGTCTAGATCTGCTGTCTTAAAGCTGATAATCCATGGGTGGTATAATAACCGGTCCCCGTCTGAGTTACCGAGGAAGGTCGGTACTGGGCCTCGGTGAAGCCAAGACACAGGAAGTGTTGAGCTGGTTTGCAGTCTTTATCAGATCTGGTTCAGCTGGTTCAGTTGGTCGTCAGCCAGTCTCAGTGGTGGAGGTGGTTCTAACCCCCATCTCGCCTTTTCCATATGTTGAAGGGTCCTTGAGCAAGACACTGGCTCCAGAACTGCTTCCGGCATCTTTTATGGCCGATTGGCTGATGCGTGGACCGAGTGGATCCAGAGTGTGGGAGAGCTGCGTTCTTTTCACTGGAAGTCAGATAAGATTACAAATAAGCTGCTGGATATCGGAGGTTTGAACCGTCTGTTGACTGAAGTCAGGAACACGAGGAACAAAGACCTCATTCATCTGGACCGGTTTCAGAGGAGAGCTCAGTAACTCTCAGTCTGCAGGGTTCTACTGGGTTCTGCAGGGTTCTACTGGGTTCTGCAGAGTCTGTCCACCCAGGACCTCCTACCTACTGATTACCGAGCAAAGAAAAGCATTTCTCTCATTTGTTGGATGAATTGTGGTGAAAACAGACTCTGGCTGAGTGAGGAGCGAGGAATGCCGACGGCAGACGGAGGGAGAAGCGTCGTCTCATCGGACGGCTTTGTTCTGTCCGGCGGCACAGCAGTGGACCGGTTCTGGACCAGAACCAGCCGCGTCCTCCAGACGGACTCGCACCGCAGCACCACTTCACACACAAAGGGCTCTTTGAGAGGCTTTGGCCTCTCCTCTGTTGCACTACAATGCTGTAAACAGCTGTAATCCCCGAAATCCAGAGTGTGCCAGAGCACACACTCCGGTCTGTCTCCCCGTACCTGTGAGGACTCTGCTCGTGATGCTCGCCAAAACCTTCAACTGAACCTTAAAACCCCATTCTGCCTCAGTCGCTGGTTTCCAAACTGTCTTGGCTCAGACCCACGCCAGCAGGCTAGACTCCTCCTTTCATTTCTTCATTAAAAACAGAAAAAGGTTCAGTTTTAATGGCTCGGTAGTGGAAGAGTGGATGTTAGCAAAGCTCTGAAACTATGCAACACTCGAATGTCTCAGTGTTTAATCAACAGTTACAACTATTTCTTCAATTTGCATTTGCTGTTTTAAAATGTCAGCAGCATTGCGTGAGCTTTGGCATCAGATTGTCTTCTGCTTATTTCAGCCTCGTATTCTCATTTCACTCTCAGCTCTTCTAAACTCTCATTTTCATCTCTAAACGTCCCCATTGTCAGCTGGATCATCGACCACAGTGCGTCAGCTGCTTTAACCTTCTCCAGGTCCTTAGTTATCCACGTTTAAGGTTTAGAAACACGGCTGTGTCGTGTGTTTCACAGGTTTTCATCCAGAGAAAAGATAAAAAGTCAAACGTGCTCCTTGACTTGGTACTCAAACCTCAGGTGTTCTGCCGTGCTCTCCGTCCTTCCAAGGCCATATTGAAGATGTCCGGTCATCTTTATTGACATTGATTTGAGGATCTCTTGATGATTTTGCCAGATTCCATGGACTTATAGTCTCTATGGGTCTTTAATGAGGAATAATAGCAGCATGTTGGTGAAGTCTGTGTTTGTCTTGTCTAGAATGTGGTGTTGAGGCCTCATGATGCTAATGTGCTATACCATTCCCCAAACCTGTCAGTCAGTAGCTTAAAAGTGTTCAGTCAGTCGTTCTTTAAGCATTTAAACTGGTTGTACCAGGAGAAAGCCTGGTCAGAACATGGTCCTGGTGGAGGGAACTGACCCAAACCCTTTGACCAGCTCGTAGTCTTCCTGAATCCTGACCGTTACCCAGCGGAGTTCCTCCAGTCTCAACCATCCTGACATCAGGATCACCACACATTTCTCACCATTCAACAGGAGGTGGAATTTTACACCCACATTCTGACCGGTGCCTAACCACTTCCTTAGCCCAGAATCTTGTTTTGACCAATAAATGGTTCCAGGAGCGCCAACATGGCGGGTGGCTGCAGTACGAGGCAGCGCCTGCTGCTCTCACTGCATACGCTGGGCTACAGATGTCTCTTCATCCTCTCAGCCTCCCCACATGAAACATAAAGCATCTTTTGTCAATATATTCGCTCATTAATGGATCATCCACTGTGTTTAAACAGTTGAGTAATGTCTGCCAGTCTGTTCACTTCAGAGTCAGAGGATATTCCACAGAGAGCAGTCAGATTAAACCCACCCTCCTATTTTGAGACTTTATTTCATTTTCAAGCTGCAGCTTGAGAACAAGAGTCGTCGGTTGAATCAGTTGGAACATATGTTCGAACGTGGACCTTCAGGAAGTGTTTTAGAGCAGTGCGTGATGCTGGAATCCCCTACGGTTGAACTAAAGCACCTTAATAACCACTTCACAGATTTCATTTTCTGTTCAGTGAGCATTGAAACCCAGATAAAGCTGTTCCTCTTCTCGTGGCTCCTCTCCAGACGACATGTCAGCCGGCAGCAGCGCCGAGTTCCCGGACCGGGCGTCCCTGATGGAGGTCCGTCTGCAGGCGCAGGAGGACGAGATCACGCTGCTGAAGTCCTCGCTGGCGGACGCCCTGCGCAGGCTCCGCCTCCACGACCAGCTGCTCCCCCTGCTGAAGCAGCAGCTCATCGCAGGTTTGGAAACGCCGGCGTTCGAAGGCTCGTCGCTGAATTTCACCAGACGTAGAAACCAGCTGGACCTGGTCCAGGTTCTTCATGTCTGGCCCAGTTCCTGGGCGGAGCCTGTGGAACCTGGACGTCCAGGCCGCGAGTGACGGACGCTCTGCTTCCACTCCCTCAGTGAACCCCTCAGCCGCTCGGGTGCTGAACCAGGCCTGCTGCTCGGACGCATGCAGCGGCGGCAGGAAGCTGAGCTCCGGGTCCGGGCCGGACGGGATCCGTCAGTCCAGCAGGTACGGGACTGTCCCCAATACCGGAATCTGTTCATCTGAAAACTTTAACAGAGAAAAACCAAGAATTCCTCATGAATGAGTAGAACCGAGGAAAGACAAACCTGCAGAACCAGACCCAGAGGAGACTTCCTGCAGAACCAGACCCAGAGGAGACTTCCTGTAGAACCAGACTCAGAGGAGACTTCCTGCAGAACCAGACCCAGAGGAGACTTCCTGCAGAACCAGACTCAGAGGAGACTTCCTGCAGAACCAGACCCAGAGGAGACTTCCTGCAGAACCAGACCCAGAGGAGACTTCCTGTAGAACCAGACTCAGAGGAGACTTCCTGCAGAACCAGACCCAGAGGAGACTTCCTGCAGAACCAGACTCAGAGGAGACTTCCTGCAGAACCAGACCCAGAGGAGACTTCCTGCAGAACCAGACCCAGAGGAGAATTCCTGTAGAACCAGACTCAGAGGAGACTTCCTGCTGAACCAGACTCAGAGGAGACTTCCTGCAGAACCAGACTCAGAGGAGACTTTCAGCAGAACCAGACCCAGAGGTGACTTTCAGCAGAACCAGACCCAGAGGAGACTTTAAGCAGAACCAGACTCAGAGGAGACTTCCTGCAGAACCAGACCCAGAGGAGACTTTCAGCAGAACCAGACCCAGAGGAGACTTCCTGCAGAACCAGACTCAGAGGAGACTTCCTGTAGAACCAGACTCAGAGGAGACTTCCTGCTGAACCAGACCCAGAGGAGACTTCCTGTAGAACCAGACCCAGAGGAGACTTCCTGTAGAACCAGACCCAGAGGAGACTTCCTGCAGAACCAGACCCAGAGGAGACTTCCTGCAGAACCAGACTCAGAGGAGACTTCCTGCAGAACCAGACCCAGAGGAGACTTCCTGCAGAACCAGACCCAGAGGAGAATTCCTGTAGAACCAGACTCAGAGGAGACTTCCTGCTGAACCAGACCCAGAGGAGACTTCCTGCAGAACCAGACCCAGAGGAGACTTTAAGCAGAACCAGACCCAGAGGAGACTTTCTGGAGAACCATACTCAGAGGAGACTTTCAGCAGAACCAGACCCAGAGGAGACTTTCAGCAGAACCAGACCCAGAGGAGACTTTCAGCAGAACCAGACCCAGAGGAGACTTCCTGCAGAACCAGACTCAGAGGAGACTTCCTGTAGAACCAGACTCAGAGGAGACTTCCTGCTGAACCAGACCCAGAGGAGACTTCCTGCAGAACCAGACTCAGAGGAGACTTCCTGTAGAACCAGACTCAGAGGAGACTTCCTGCTGAACCAGACTCAGAGGAGACTTCCTGCTGAACCAGACTCAGAGGAGACTTCCTGTAGAACCAGACCCAGAGGAGACTTTCAGCAGAACCAGACCCAGAGGAGACTTTCAGCAGAACCAGACCCAGAGGAGACTTTAAGCAGAACCAGACCCAGAGGAGACTTCCTGGAGAACCATACTCAGAGGAGACTTTCAGCAGAACCAGACCCAGAGGAGACTTTCAGCAGAACCAGACCCAGAGGAGACTTTAAGCAGAACCAGACTCAGAGGAGACTTCCTGTAGAACCAGACCCAGAGGAGACTTCCTGCAGAACCAGACCCAGAGGAGACTTTCAGCAGAACCAGGCCCAGAGGAGACTTCCTGCAGAACCAGACTCAGAGGAGACTTCCTGTAGAACCAGACTCAGAGGAGACTTCCTGCTGAACCAGACCCAGAGGAGACTTCCTGTAGAACCAGACTCAGAGGAGACTTCCTGCAGAACCAGACTCAGAGGAGACTTTCAGCAGAACCAGACTCAAAGGAGACTTCCTGTAGAACCAGACTCAGAGGAGACTTCCTGCTGAACCAGACCCAGAGGAGACTTCCTGCTGAACCAGACCCAGAGGAGACTTCCTGCAGAACCAGACTCAGAGGAGACTTCCTGCTGAACCAGACCCAGAGGAGACTTCCTGCTGAACCAGACTCAGAGGAGACTTCCTGCAGAACCAGACTCAGAGGAGACTTCCTGCAGAACCAGACCCAGAGGAGACTTCCTGCAGAACCAGACTCAGAGGAGACTTCCTGCAGAACCAGACTCAGAGGAGACTTCCTGCTGATCCAGACCCAGAGGAGACTTCCTGCAGAACCAGACCCAGAGCTTGCTTGTTTGACAGATGATTGTTAACCTTTGGGTTCTTTTCAGCCAACTCTCAGAGAGCGTTGTGACCAAAGCTAACGGCCACATAGGAGGCCCGTTGTCCACGGACTTCAAACCCAGACCCGCCACCCTGGACCGGTCCACCCAGACCGAGCCCGGCCCCCCGGGACCGGAGGCCGGGCAGGACCGGGTCCCCCTGCACAGGCGAGTCCTTAGCCTGCAGCTGGAGGACGCCCTGCCCCCGGGTCCGCCCGGGTCCACGTCCGGGTCGGGCCAGGCCAGACTGCACCGCGTCCCCGGCATGGAGGAGGAGGACGAGGAGCCGGAGGAGGACGAGGAGGGCGGGGGGGAGCCGGAGAAGGATCTGGCCTGGATGTCTTCGGTGGAGGAGCCCATCCAGCCCGCCGCCGTCCGGGGCCTCCAGAGGGAGGACTTCCGGGCCCGGAGCTGCTCCCCGGAGGAGCCCGGCTCTGCCAGGACCTCCGAGCAGACCCCGGGGCCCCGCGCCGCACCCCCCCAGGCCCCGGTCCTCAGAGGACCGAAGCCGCTGTGCGTGGTCTCGCCTCACCGCCGCCCTCCTCTCCCTCTCTGGACCAATCAGCTCTCACCCTCTCTCTGATTCGCCCTGCAGCCGCTGCCTTCGGGGTTTCCTTTCCGGCCCACTCAACCCTCTCCTAACACCTTCCCAGCATGAGGCGGGTCGCTCTGCACCTTTAACCCTTTGATGACTGTTTGCATGAGCAGAGCGGTAAGCTCTCTTTAACCCGCCGTGCGCCGGAACGCCGCTTCATTTCTGGTGGGGGAAACACATGCGGCAGAGCCTCGGCTGATCCGAGAAACCAGAGAGACCTGGCGCTCGCTGGGCGAGAGGAAGCAGTGAGCGGTCCGGTTTCAGTTCCTCCGTCTGAGCCCGGTGACGTAGAAACGCCGAGGCTTCTCGTAGAGAAGAGAGTCATCAGGAAACGAGGCGTGTCACAAGAAGCCTTCAGATACACAGCCAGATGAAATCTGCCTTCAGACGCTCTGATTGGCATCTAAATTCCGTTTCTGAGCTCAGGCATGCAAACTGCTTTCGCAGGAAACATTTTTTTTAGTCTTGTTAGTGTTAGGCAGTTTCCACATCAGGTCTTTGAAATTCCTGGACTGTTTCTCACATTAATGCTGTCATTAGTCTGGAAACGGAGCGTCCCGGCATCGAATCTGATCAGAAGCCGTACTGCTGGGAAACTGAAACGCAAAGAAGGTTTAGAACCAGATCAACAAACACAACAAATCCAGCAATCTGTGGCTCATCAGTTCAAAACCACTTCAAAATAGACAGAAATCAGTTAGAAACCAGTTCTAAACCGACTCAGACCTGACAGAAACCAGTTCAAACCAGATGGAAACCAGTTCAAACCAGACAAGAACCAGTTCAAACCAGAAAGAAAGCAGTTCAAAATCAATGCAGACCAAACAGAAACTAGTTCAAAACCAGACAAGAACTGATCTGGTACCATTATGACCTGAGTTGGTGCCGGTCCAGTTTTCTGCTAAAACAGTCCTGATCCATGAAGGTCTGGACTGAAACACAATCTGTGAGCAGCAGATCCTTCAGGCCCAGTGAGGGGGAGTCCACCATGAGACCACAAGAGCTGCGGTTTGGAAGGCGTCATTAAACCATCTAGTCAAACTCTTTCAGATTGTCACATTTTACCTTTTTTAAAATATATTATTATCTGTTTGCTCATAATGCATCAGCTCACGTCACCTGTCGGTGCTCATAAAGTTATGGCTGATATGGTGAGAATTTCTGGAAAGGCTAGTTGATGTTGGAAGCTCTGGTCCTGGTTCTGGTCTCCTGGACTTGGTCGTTTTAGAGTTGACAGTCAGTGTGATGATCCCACTCGGAGTCGCTGCACTAGATGTGTTTTCCTCGGAATGCGGTGTGACCGGGGCCTGGGCTGAACCCGCTAACAGATCCTGAACCCTCCCGTCGATTCATTTCCCTCGGGGGCGGGTATGAACTCGTTCCCCTCGGGGTCGGGTCCGTTCCTGATTCCCCTCGGGGTCGGGGTCAGGTCCGGGACTCGTTCCCCTCGGGGTCGGGGTCGGGTCCGGCCCTGATTCCCCTCGGGGTCGGCTCCGGCGTGACGGATTCCTCCTGTGGTGCCTCAGGGTTCGAAGGAACAGCGAGAAGCTGGCGGGCCAGGACAGTCAGAGGAAGCGTCTGGACAAGAAGGCGGCGTCTTCGGCTAACCTGCTCGCCCGCTCGCCCAGCCTGGAGAAGTGAGCCCCGCCGCCGCCGCTCACTTTTTCCAGCACGCCGCTGGACTCCGGCCTGGCGGACAGTCGGCTGCTCTGCTCTCTCTCACTTCCTGTCTCTCCTCTCCACAGCCGGGCCAAGGACCTGATGTCCAGCGCAGGTGAGGACCGGCGCCGCCGCCGCCGCCGCTTCGCCTGCAGCAGGCTGAACGCGTTTCCTTTGTATTTCTTAGCCGTCCGAACCCACAGGTCGAACATGAAAGGTGAATAAAGGCACAGAAAAGATTCCGCTAATTCAGAGACGTTCATCGATCAACAGAACCAATCTTTTCAAAGTAAAGGAACAAAAATCCAACCGCAGTCCAGACGCCCTCGGCGACGGCGCTCACGTGGTCCGGGGAGCCGTCCCAGCGTCACGCCGCCTCTGGCTCGCCGCCGGCGGGCCTCCTCCCAGAGCGTGCCTGTGGTGAAGCGGCGGCGGCCGCTGGGCTGTGGTCGATCCTCATTCCCGCTGCTCCACAGCGATCTGGGAGTTACAGTCTGAAAATAGTTCCCAGCTGCCGTCAGACGCTTCTCGGCGGGTTCTGGAGAGAAAGTGACTTTTCAGAGATTTTCCCAGCGTGTTTCTGCTGAGAGGAGGGAGCGAGGAGCTGCAGCGTTAGTTTTACTGTGGCAGTAAAGAGGAAGACTCTCCGCTCTGCCTCGTCACAAGGAGGGAAAGAAGAGGGTCTGCTCACTTCATCGTAAAACGCTTCCAGTCTGTGGAATTTGTGTTTCAGGCAGTAAAAAAAAGAAATGCCTTTTTTTTTTTCAATAAAAAAAGAAATATAGAAACTGATACTGGATAAGTATTGAAATTAAAACTGTAAAAGGAAAAAAAGATGCAGAGAATCTTCTGTTATTGTTTGTTTGGCAGCCTGATGGTTCAGGAATTTTAAAAGAAAAGAATAAAACTCGTGTTTGACGTCCTGATTTTAGTAAAGTCAGATTAGAAACTGGCTCCTTCTGAAAATATAGAGCAGACTGGAGAATCTCCATTAATACCAAAACGTGCCATTGTTATCATTATATATTTACATGTAATTTATGGATTGGGTCAATTAATTTAATAATTCTTTAAATCATTTTATGACCTACTTTATAAAAGAACTAATCAGCTTTATTGATCTCTGGTCCGACGTGTCACTCCTGATGTCTCACTCCTCCTGCTTTTTCACCCTCCTGCTGCGCCGCTCTCCAGTGTGCTCTGTTGTGACCCGGTGTTCTTGTGGCTGCAGGTTCCTCCGGCTCCAGGAGGGGAACCTACGGTCAAGGTAGGCCTGCTGTTCACCCCACATCCTGAGGGTGGCGCTGCTGCTCAGTGAGACCGCAGGAACTCAGGACAATACGCTGGACCTGCAGGAGCTGTAGACTGAAGGAGTTCAGGTCTGAGGATGACGTGAGGAAGATGATGTGAGGCAGGTGTGTGTGTGCTCCAGGACAGTCCATCAAGATGTTCATCCGGGGCCGGCCCATCACCATGTACGTCCCGTCCAACATCCAGAACTACGAGGAGCTGAAGATGGAGCCTCCGTCCCAGAGGCTGGAGCTGGACTGGGTGTATCCTTCCACCGTTCATCCCTCACCCCCCCATCCCTCATGCCTCCATCCTGCTGCTGGATCAGGGTCGTGACCTTGACCCGACCTCCAGGTATGGGTACCGGGGGCGGGACTGTCGGGCCAACCTGTACTTCCTGCCGACAGGCGAGGCGGTGTACTTCATCGCCTGTGTGGTCGTGCTCTATCACATCAACAGCCGCACACAGCGGCACTACCGCAGACACACCGACTGCGTCCGCTGGTCAGTGACACACACACACACACACACTCACACACACCGACCCGTGCTGCAGGTGTGTGCCGGCGCTCTTCCCGCCGTTCCGCCGGCGGTGTGTCGACACACGTCCCTGAACCGCTCCGACCGGCCAATCACGGCGCGGTCACACACTACAGGTGACAAATGGAGCGTGGCTGGGAAAGCCTTCCCAGAGGCAGGAAGTGACTCACTCCCAGACCCTTCACAATAAAAGCAGGCCGGGAGCTTCCACAGGAAGACTCAGCAGAGCGATCGGGAGTTCTGTCAGTTATTTGCAGTGGTGGAGAAGCAGCTGGAGGTTTATTGACCTGTCTTTTAAGGATTCGAATCTCTTTTCTCAGAATTCCAACTTTATTTTAGTTTCAAATGAAAAAGTCAGAATTCTCATTTCCAGAAAGCTTCAGGAAAAAGAGAAGGTATGTAGGAAAAAGCAGGTTTTGGGTCTGACTGTTGACGTTATCTTTGAGAAAAGTCATATTTCTGATTTGATTTGTGACTTTATTTGGTTTCATTAAACATTCTGGCAAATGTTCAGAAGGAGAAGAAGTAAAACAGGAACTGTGAAGTTTGAAAAGTTTGAATCTTGACAGAAAACAGGCGGGACACTGATTTAAATCCTACTGAGAGAAGCTGGGAATTCTGGGAAAAAGATTAGAATTCTGTCAGCATTGTGACTTTGGTCTGTCTGACAAAAAAATTATTCTAAATTTCATTTAACTTTGGAAAAATAAACAAATGAAAAACAGTTGGGAATGTGGTTCTGATCTGGACCAAATGAAGGGGGCGGGGCCTGTTCGGGGTTTTCACAGAGACATCAATTCAAACCTCACAGCTCATTTTCTGGACACTGTACAGTAAATAAACCATTGATCCAGTCCCCCCTCTTCTCTTCAGCCTCACCGTCCATCCTGATAAGGTCCGGGTGGCGTCGGGTCAGATGGCCGGCGTGGACAAAGACGGGAAGGTGACCGCCGCCGTCAGACGCACCGGGCGATTTACAGGAGCCGCATTATCATAGAGTATATCTCCTGTGTGTGTGTGTGTGTGTGTGTGTGTGTGTGTGTGTGTGTGTGTGTGTGTGTGTGTGTGTGTGTGTGTGTGTGTGTGTGTGTGCGTGCAGCCCCTGCAGCCCTGTGTTCACATCTGGGACTCGTCCACGCTGGTCACCCTGCAGCAGATCGGCCTGGGAGCCTTCCAGAGGGGCGTCGGCTCGGTGGCCTTCTCCGTGGCGGTGAGTCGGTCCCCGACGCTTCCTCTGGTGGATTCAATGGAGCCGATACAGTCACAATAACAGCTTCTTCACTTCCTGTCACACACACTGTAGAAAAGGCCACGAACTTTGTTTATAGTTTGCATATGTCTGGAGTAAATGTATTTAGTTGCCACACGGGGTTATAGTTCACGGAGGTGTATATGTCACGCCGTCTGGCCGCCACGCCCCCCTCCACACCTGTCGCTCAGTGCCGACAAGACAAGAGCAGCAGTGCACGGGGTGAGGGATCGATAGACTGTGTGCGTCATTGACAAAAAACCACACACACACACCCACGCTCACGATACAGATAGATAGATAGATAGATAGATAGATAGATAGATAGATAGATAGATAGATAGATAGATACTTTAATAATCCCACGTAGGAGAAATTCAGGTGTCTGAGTCGTCACACATTTATACAGATAAAAGACTCATACAGACAAACATATAAAAGGGACAGATTAAAAGTTACCAGCAATGGTAGTAAAATGCACATGTTCAAACAGAGTTGTTCTGCAGTCTTATAGCTGAGGGAAGAAATGATTTTCTAAAACACTCCATCCTGCTGCTCATACAAAGAAACCTTTTACTGAGCTGACTTTGCTGAGCGGATAGTGTCGCATGCAGTGGATGTTTTGTGTTTCCAAGGATGCCCTGCATTACAGCCTTCATTCTCCTTTCGAGCATCACTCCCACTGAGTCCACCTTCCTCCCCAACACTGACACAAACCTCTTAATCAGCTTATCCAGCCGGTTGCTGTCCCTCTGGGTCATATTGCACCCTAACAAACCACCCCAAAGAACAACGCACTAGCCACCACAGACTGATAAAAGATGTAGAGCATCTCACTGCACACGTCAAAAGATCTCAGCCTGCGCAGAAAGTAAAGCCGAGTCTGTCCTTTCTTGTACTCGGCGTCTGCCTGTACGGACCGGTCCAGTTCATCGTCCAAATGGACTCCCAGGTACCTGGAACTGCGCACCACCTCAGTCTCCTCACCAGTAATGATGACAGGCCGATGGGAGGGCTTCCTGCTAAAGTCAGTGATCATCTCCTTGGTCTTGGAGGTGTTGAGGATCAGACCACTGCTCCTGCTCCATTCAGTAAAAGAGGAGATGACCTCCCTGTTCTCCCTCTCATCCCCTCCTCCCACACCTGCCACCACTCCCGTATCATCAGAGGACTTCTGGATGTGGCAGGCTGCAGATTTATATGCAAAGTCAGATGTGTATAGTGTGAAGAGGAAGGGAGACAATACTGTCCCCTGCAGTGCTGCTCACAGAGGTGTGTATGTCACACCAGAGGTGTGTATGTCACACCAGAGGTGTATATGTCACACCAGAGGTGTGTATGTCACGCCAGAGGTGTGTATGTCACGCCACAGGTGTGTATGTCACGCCAGAGGTGTGTATGTCACGCCAGAGGTGTGTATGTCACGCCAGAGGTGTGTATGTCACGCCACAGGTGTATATGTCACGCCAGAGGTGTGTATGTCACGCCAGAGGTGTGTATGTCACGCCAGAGGTGTGTATGTCACGCCACAGGTGTATATGTCACGCCAGAGGTGTATATGTCACGCCAGAGGTGTATATGTCACGCCAGAGGTGTATATGTCACGCTGTTTGTACAGTTTGTATGATGAACTATGAGCTGTGAGTAAAACCCTTTGTTCACCTGCAACCTGCCTCCTCATTACTCTTCACCCCAGTAGTGGCCGCAAGTGGTGTTCTGGCCGACACACCGGACATGAACAGAAGACAATTTGATAACACTTTACTTGAAGCACCCGGTATAACACATTATAAGTAGTTATAATCACTCATACATGATCACAATGCTTTATAACCCACTCTACAGCATAGGGTTAGGGTTAGGGTTCGGTCCTGGTGTTGTGATCATTTATGAGTGTTTATAACTGTAGCTACACGTGTTATAATGGCATCATAATGCTTTATAAATGTACTTATAATGTGTTATGCAGGGGGGCTTCAAGTAAAGTGTTACCGACAATTCATAATTCCAGAACTAGTCCTAATCCCGACCGGGATTCCTCCGCTACACTCACATACACAGACACACACATACACACACACACACACACACACACACACACACACACACACACGCATACACACACACTCGCTGACGTTGCCGTGTGTGTTTCAGGACTCGGGGGCCTTCCTGTGTGTGATCGACGACTCCAACGAGCACATGCTGTCTGTGTGGGACGCCACCAAGGGCACCAAGCACGCCGAGGTCAAGGTGAGGTATCAGATCCAGGTCTGGGATCAGGTCTGAGGTCTGCAGGCTGACTGAAGAGTTGTGGTCAGGACTGAGGGCGGGGCCTCCGTGACACTTTGACAGACTGGCTGTCGTCTGCTTTCACCTCATTGGCTCTGCTAGCCGTCTCTCCTCATCATCACATCTATCTGCAAATCTGGGCCGCCAACTGGACCTGATCCCCGCTCGGTCGTCTTCTCTGTGTCAGTTTGAGGCTCCACAGGTCCTGAAAGTCACGGACAATGTCTCCTGGACCGTTTCAGGGTCAGACTGTGTTTCAACAGCTGAACTGTCAGGATGGACTTTTATACGTGAGGGGAGCGGGTCTGACCCGGTCTCAACCTTTAAGAACCTGGAGGAACCGGTCTGAACCTGTAGAAACCTGGAGGAACCAGTCCCAGCCCCTAGGAACCAGTCTGAACCTGTAGGAACCAGTCTAAACCTCTAGAAACGGGTCTGAACCTGTAGAAACGGGTCTGAACCTGTAGAAACCGGTCTGAACCTGTAGGAACTGGTCTGAAAAAGTAGGGACCAGTCTAAACCTCTAGAAACCGGTCTGAACTTGTAGGAACTGGTCTGAACCTGTAGAAACCGGTCTGAACCTGTAGGAACTGGTCTGAACCTGTAGGAACCTGTAGGAAGCGGTTTAAATCTTAAGGAACCGGTCTAAGCCTGGTGGTGCGCAGCTTCACGTCACACACACGCACACACACATTATGTAACGGAGGGGTGGGGGGGTGGGGTGGGAGGTTTGTCTCTGCATAGCGGGGAAACTCCCAGCATGCTCAGCGGTGTCTTCACAGACTTGTGGGGTCTCCACTCTGATCCCCCAACACCCCCGCTTCCCTGAGGCGGTTCCAGCCCGGCCGCCATGGCAACCATGTAAATGTTTCATCCTGTGTGTGTGTGTGTGTGTGTGTGTGTGTGTGTGTGTGTGTGTGTGTGTGTGTGTGTGTGTGTGTGTGTGTGTGTGTGTGTGTGTCAGGATGATTGCCCCCCTCCCTGCCCGGTGCAGTGGAACCGTCCATATGCTCCACCGCCGCCATGAATGGAGCTTTTGTGTTCCGACGTGACGCTGCTGTTCTGTTCCAACACACTCCCAGTGTGTGTGTGAGACGACACACACCGCAAGTCAACTTAAAGGTCATCCTAAGGCCCGTGGACCAACAGCAGCCCGCCACAGGGCTCCATCACGGCCCACAGGACAAGATCAGAAAGAGTGAAAATGAAGAAGAAAACATGAACTTGAGTAGTTCAGCAGGGTTTACATCTGATTGGTCCTGAAGTAGCGGTGAGGTCAGAGGTCGATCGGTCCTGTCGGGCTGACCCGGTCCTGTCCGTCCTGCCGTCTGTCCAGAGCACCAACGAGGCGGTGTTCGCGGTGGAGTTCAACCCCGACGACAGCTCCAACATCATCACCTGCGGCAAGTCCCACGTCTACTTCTGGACGCTCAGCGCCGGCCAGTTCACCAAGAAGCAGGGCATCTTCGGGGTGAGGCCGGCGTCCGCGTCCGCCGCACGTCCCACTGGGCCGGGGCCGGGTTGACCCCTGACCCCACAACGCCATCCCTGTCCTTCACAGAAATACAAGAAGCCCAAGTTCATCCAGTGCTTCATCTTCAGCCTGACGGGGGACGTCCTGACCGGGGACTCCGAGGGCAACATCCTGACCTGGGGCAAGTCGGCCGCAGACATCAAGACCCTGGGGAAAGGGGCCAAAGGTCAGGGGGCATCATTCAGTCGCAGCTCTGAACCCTGATGGTACCTCCAACTTGCTTTGGTGGATCGAACCAGGTGGTCTTCCTCCTGTCTTGCAGAGACGTTCCAGATCATGCGTCAGACCAAAGCTCACGAGGGCAGCGTGTTCACCCTGTGCCCCCTGCAGGGCGGCGCTCTGCTCAGCGGGGGAGGGAAGGACCGCAAGATCATCCGCTGGAGCGCCGACCTGGCGCCGGAGAGAGAGTGTGAGGTGTGTGTGAGGTGTGTGTGCGCGTCTGTGTGTGTGTGTGGCTCATTAACCAGATCCTCTGCCCAGATCCCAGAGAACTTCGGGGCGGTCCGCACGTTGGCGGACATGGAGGACGGGGAGCTGCTGGTGGGCACGACGAGGAACGCCATCCTGAGAGGGAGCTTCTCTGACGGCTTCGTGGCCATCGTGCAGGTAGGGTGTGAGCCTGCAGGGGGCGCCAGCAGACCGCCGCTGTGTCCTAAAGATGATGCTGATGAGTGTGTGTGTGTGTGTGTGTGTGTGTGTGTGTGTGTGTGTGTGTGTGTCAGGGCCATGTGGATGAGATGTGGGGTCTGTCCACTCATCCCTCTCAGAACATCTTCCTGACCTGTGGTCATGACAGACAGGTCTGTCTGTGGAACACTGAGGAACACAAACTGGACTGGAGCCTCATTCTGGAGGTACTGCTCTCTCTCTCTCTCTCTCTCTCTCTCTCTCTCTCTCTCTCTTTCTCTCTCTCTCTCTCTCCCTCAGTCTGTCTCACTCTCTCTCTCCCTCTGTTTTTCAGGAATACGGTCTGTGTGCTGACTTCTGTCCGAACGGTTCGGTGGTTTCAGTCGGCCTCAGCACAGGGAGGTAAAGAAACAGTCACTGTGCTAGCTGTTAGCGTTAGCGTCCGTCTTCATGAAGCCATGTCGTCACCAGAGGAGGAGCTTCTCATTAATCCTGAACTGATTTAGTCCACATGTCCTCTTTGTGACATTAGCATTAGCATGTAGCTTCTCTTTCTAAACCTGACAGTCGCAGCAACAGCACCATAATCCACATATGTGCACATTAATAGGTCGGCTTAAGTTCCATTAGCATTTATATTATCAGCTCAAAGCTGTAATCTAGTGCTTATATTCTTTGAGATGATGGAGCCACCATCACCTCTTATTTGTGGGTCTCAGTTTCCACACCGAGAGGTGAATTATTACCTGCCAGTGGTAATCAGATTACTCCGTGTCTTCCTGTCTCACTGCCAGGTGGGTGGTGTTGGACCTCCTGACCAAGGAGGTGGTGTCAGAGTTCACCGATGGGAACGAGCAGCTGTCCGTCATGAGATATTCACCAGGTCTGTGCTCATCCACATCACCGTGACCTTAATATGACCTCACCATCACCTTAATATGGCATCACCATGACATTAATATGACATCACCGTGACCTTAATATGACCTCACCATCGCCTTAATATGGCATCACCATCACCTTAATATGGCATCACCATGACATCATTGTGACTTCACCACGACGTTATATGACATCACTGTAATCTTAATATGACATCACTTTTACCTCAATATGACTTCACCATGGTGTTAATATGACATCATTATGATATCATCGTGATCTTAATATGACATCACCATGTGACCTCAATATGACAGAACCATGACCTCATTGTGACCTCATTATAACTTCACCATGACCTTAATATGACATCATCCTGACCTTAATATGACATTATCATGACCTCGTTATAACTTCACCATGACCTCATTATGACCTCACTATGACTTCACCATGGTCCATGGTGGATTGTGATGGCTGAATAATGAGTAAACGCTGCACCATGAAGCCAGCTTTCTAGAAGAAGTGCTGCTAAAGCTTTCCTTCAGTAAACAGGAGTTCAGTCAAAGAGTGACTGTGCTTTACGCAGTGCTAATGCTAAAGCACAATGCAGGGTGGAGAGACAGCAGCTGTGCAGCTCAGCGACATGAGAGAAAATCAACCCCCTTCAGCTCCATGAGTCCACAGAAACCTGAAGGTTCCTCAGAGTTTCCACTGTGAGTGGAAGTGAACTCAGAGGATCCTGAAGCGCTGCGTTCATCCCTCCTGTCTTCACAGACGGAAGCTTTCTAGCGGTCGGATCTCACGACAACTTCATCTACATCTACAGCGTGACGGAGAGCGGCCGGAGGTACAGCCGCTTCGGCCGGTGTAACGTGAGTGAGGACACCTTCTGCTGCAGTGTGTTCGATTTGAAGAGAGACTCTGGTTAAAACCAAAATATCTTAAAGATGAACAAAACTCAGGTTCAATACATTTTCAAGTATTCATGGAGGGACTGAGCCAAACTATTAGAAGAGTTCAAAAAGCTTCTTTTCGCTCTTAAATTGTCCATTAATATATTTACACAGCGAAGTCATATCAAACTGTAGTTTAACTGTTAGATTAGCTCACGGCTTCATGCTGAGCATCCTGGCCAGTCGATAACGAGCTAAATGAGCTAAAATTCCAGCTTTATTAAATAACATGTCTTTGAAATCTGCCAGAATGTTTGATGTTTATTGAATGGGTAAAAAAATCTTTTTTTTTTCACTTTTTGAAGAGAAGTATTTTACTTGTACTTTTTTTTCTTTTCTGTTATTGATTTTGATAAATTACTTTAAGTGATTTTTGCTGTTTTTCCTGTTTTGCTGTTTTTTCCCTGGTTTTTCAATTTCATTATTTCTTTAATTTATAATTTTTTTAATTTTAACTTTTGCAACATTTTATCTGTTTTAGATGTAAAACTGAAAACAGTTGAATACGGATTCCTTGACAGGAATCTGAATTAAGCCTAAAGGGATACTTCATCATTCTGGCAAATTGGCCCATTTAGCCCAATTCTTTAGTCATTTCGAACAGTATACTTACTTTTTTTACTGAGGGCGAGCTGTTGTTTATTCAGAGGTGAGTCGAGGAAGATTTTCAGGACGGACACAATGGAAGTGGACGGTATTTTGGTTCCCCCTCGTCAAACTCATCAAATACACAATCCAACAACCCCAAAACACTTTGGTGGACACGTTATAATCCGTACATTCACTACGCTGTGGAACACCAACAAATAATATTGTAGCGTTACGACACTGAAGCAAATACTGGGAACTACTTTTTCTTTTGAGATCACTACGCCCAGACGCCATGTTTAGTAAGTAGTTCCGTCTTAGCAATCTTCACATAAACAACTCAATCTGGTCATTTTGCATTAATATTTCACAGCGTAGTGAATGTGTGGATTATAACGTGTCCACCAAAGTGTTTTGGGGTTGTTGGATTGTGTGAGTTTGACGAGGGGGAACAAAAATACCATCCACTTCCATTGTGTCCGTCTCCCCGACTCGCCTCTGAATAAACAACAGCTCGCCCTCACAAAAAAAGTCAGCATGCTGTTCGAAATGACTAAGGAATTGCGCTAAATGGGCCAATTTGCCAGAATGTTGAAGGATCCCTTTAAGATGTTTGTACTGTTTCTATTCTTTATATTTTTTCCTGTTCTTGTTCTGTAGTTGTTTCTGATGTTGTTTCTCCTCTCAGGGTCACTCCAGCTTCATCACTCACCTCGACTGGTCCAAAGACGGAAAGTACATCATGTCCAACTCAGGAGACTACGAGATCCTCTACTGTGAGCAGCACAACCACACACACACACACACACAGAGGTCAGAGGTCAGCTGAACGCGGGTCCTGACGCGTGTCGTTCCAGGGGACATCGCGTCGGGCTGCAAGCTGCTGAGGAACCGCTTCGAGAGCAAAGACAGGGAGTGGGCTTCGTACACGTGTGTGCTGGGATTCCACGTCATGGGTGACAAACACACTTCCTGAACACCTCAAACTTCACCCAAATTCACTTTCCAAAGGCTCTGCTGCAGGCTTAGTTTACACTATTGACGTTAAGTTCAGGCCAACATGTGTGTGGTACGGCGGAGGCAGCATCACAGGTCGGGCTGCCCCGCTGAACCGGTGCTGTCGCTCAGGTGTGTGGCTGGAGGGCTCCGACGGCACGGACATCAACGCGCTGTGCCGCTCCCACAGCGAGAGGGTGGTGGCCGTGGCCGACGACTTCTGCAAGGTGCACCTCTTCCAGTACCCCTGCCCCAAGCTCAAGGTACCGCCACTGACTCCCAACGCCCACCAGAGGGCGCCATGGCACTTTATTTTGAAAGAACCTGTTTGGAGATCAGACCAGTTTTGACAAATAATTTAAATTCACAATTGAATTTAAATTATTTGTTAGAATTGCAGCATTAGTTAATCTTTAAACCTTTTAAATTGAAAATCCTAACCTGCTCCTCCCCTCAGGCGCCCAGTCACCGGTACGACGGCCACGGCAGCCACGTCACCAACGTCTGCTTCACCCACAGCGACTCCCACCTGCTGTCCATCGGCGGGAAGGACACCTGCATCCTGCAGTGGAGGGTGCTGGACAGCAGGGAGCGGCTGGCCTCCGCCTCCGCCTCCGCCTCCTCCTCCACCTCCTCCCCGGAGCCCGGCGCCTGCTGAGAGCAGGCCCATCACATCCTGGTGAAAACTGGACCGAGCAAGGCACAGGGCCTCGCCGCTCCCGGTGGACATTCCTATGTCTCACTACTTCCTGTTTACCACAAATCAAGACTCTTTTTTGTTGTTTTTTTTAATATACTCTGAGTATTTTGTAAGCAGTGTTTGATCGGCTGATGCTGAAGCTGCTTCACGGCTCGCTGACACATGAGATTTTGTACAATGAGCAACATGAAAGTTTTCAAAATAAGCTTTATGTCATTTCAGATTTATACAAGTCCAGAGCTCTGTGTGTGTGTGTGTGTGTGTGTGTGTGTGTGTGTGAGCGAGAGAATGAGACTCAGTTTGTCTGTGTATTTGTGCAGTCCTAATCAAACTTGTAAATGTCTGAATTCGTTACTCTGATTTGTCCATCTGTCGGTTTGAGGGTTTGTTTGCCCTCGGTTCTGACTCGCAGGCTCTCGTCATTGAAGCCAGGTCCCTGTCTTATTGAAATCATTCAAAAACCTTGAATGCGAAGAAAAACATTGCAGGACAAAAGAATCCTGACAGGACTGAACCTGTCAGTCGACACTGAGGGCTGAGCCCACTTTTGGAAGTCCCCGCCAGTTGCTTTCGGCTTCTTTTCTGGACAGATCTGCTCATCGTACTGGACCCCGTGTGTCACTGCTCCTCATGCCTTCAGACTGTGACCGGCCCGTTCAGCAGCTCAAAGTAACCCACAGATCAGTACACTTGAAAATCATTACACAGTTCTGCGTGTATTTAAACCAATACTGTGATGTATCAGTCAAAGCTCTCAATAAAAACGTGAAGACTGGACTCCTGCTTCGATGGACGCACCTTCACTCACCTCCACCTGCAGCGCTCTGTTCATGGTTCTCATCTCCTTTGTCTGCATCAGCTCCTGAAGCCCGTTCCATCTGCTGGAGATCGTTCAACATTCACACTGGAACATCCTCAGCAGGCTTCAGGCTCAACTTTCACTTTATGCCGACGACGTGTTGGTGTTCGTCTTTGACCGTATCGACTTTAAACCTGCATTTTTCCCCTTTATCCAAAGTTTTGGTCCACATTTAAACTTGAAGAGTCTCCATCTGGTTGATCAGTGTCACATTTCAAACTCTCACACACTTTACACTTCATAACTCGGTTTTCAGCACCTGAATCAAATCTCTGATATCTGCTTGAATGATGAAGAACACCTTTGGAAGTCAGTGTAGTCAGAACGTAGGGAGAACATGCAGGAGGAACATGTCAAAAAAACATACAAGCAGAACATTTGAGAACAAGAAGAGTCCCAGTTCATCTGAGGTTCTAACTGTAGAGGTTAAACAAATCATTCACTTACTTTCTGAAATTCAGAGCGATTAAAGAACCACATGCAGCCTGAAAACCTCCAGAGGAACTCGACTGTCCCAGGTAGACGGTTACTGAGATTACAGATTATTTCTTTAAAACTGACAATAACATCATAACCCTGGTAGAAAACATCATTGTTTCCAGGAAGGCTCGAACTGTCTGATGATCGCAATGATAGAACTTAAGTGAGGTTTACATTTTCATGAATATTACAACTCATGAATATAGTTTAATTTACTATTATTCCTTTGAAGTTGAACTTTCAAAAGGTTGTGAATAAGAATAAGTGGGTGTTTAAATATTCTGTCACAGAATCTGAGCGTTTCAATTATTTTCACATATTTGAACAAAAGCTCCATAAAGGATTAAATATCCTGGTTTCCTAAATGAAGTGACCTTAAAATGTCATCTGAGGTTCAGCTGAGTTACAGAAACGGAACAACACGACGTGTTTACTGTCAACTTTTAATACGTCAGGACTTTAAATATTGAAAATTAAAGGGATGGATTCAGCGTCATGGTTTCAGAGGATTTATCAGTAGAATTTTGAAAAAAAATGAAAATGTATTTTTCCTTTACAAGTAATAGTACTTATATCATGTCAGTGAATATGTGTGTGCGTGTGTGTATGTATATAATATATATATATATATATATATATATATATATATATATATATATATATATATATATATATATATACATATATGTGTACATATATATATATATATATATATATATATATATATATATATATATATATATATATATATATATATATACATATATGTATATATATATATAATGTGTGTGTGTGTGTGTGTGTGTGTTTGTTTATTGTCTAACCCCCAAGCTGGATGCGTGGCAGGAACAACATCTGCGCTCTCTGTCCAGGAGAAGAGTCAGGTTTATACCCTGATAAAAGTCATTTAATTATATCTGAGAACACCTGAAGAAAACATGTCATTAATACCATCTGAATCACATATCTTAAGATCAGTTTTATGTGTGAAGATACTGATGATATGAGACACGACACACATATTTTATTATAAAGATAAAACATAGAAATACAAAGAAAGAACAGAAAATTTGTAATTATCCAGGAAGCGAGTTCTTTTGTTTTTGTGTCTGAAAAATGCTCCTCAGTCCTCCAGACCAGCACAAACTGTTCCAGAGTGTGCAGAGCTGCAGCGCCCCCTGTGGGCCTCAAGAGGAACTGCACAGGAAGCGTTTCCATGGATCAATAAAGCGTTAGAACTGTGATATCGATCACCTCGGGGTCTGACTCTTTATCAAACAAATGAGAACAGTTCTTTATATCATATCACACTATTTTACTGCAGAAAAGAGATGTGATCACTGAGATGGATTGATTCGTCCAGGATTTCTTATAACGGCATGAAAACATGGTTATTATTGATGAGTGACCCTGATCGATGCTTTCATCTGGAAACTGAAACAGACCCAGGATTCTTGAGTGTATTTACTGAACATACCGAGTAATAAACCAGAGCTCACTGACATGATCTTTGTCTGATCCCAGCTGGAAAATGTAGTTTATACTGATTTTTGTTTTAATATTGAGATTAAACTTTGTTACAATTTTCATTTTTCACTCAGTCCTGAGATTAAAATCATATTATTGACTCTTTCCTCTACATTTTAGATGTATTCTCAGCTTTTTTCCTCAGAATTCTGACCTTAAATTTTGATGTGTATCTTTGAACTGAACATTCAGGCAGTTTCTTCTGACCTTATTCTCACAATTCACCTTAATTTCTAACTTTTGGGGTCTTTCCTCCAAATTCTAACTTGAATTTCACTAATTTCATATTTTTTTTGGGGGGAGGATATTTTAGAAAAACTTTGTCTTTCAGACATTTTTTAACTTTTTGCCCTAATTCCTAAACGTGATCTGGACTTTTTTTTACATTTTTTTCTCACAATTTGAATTTTTTCCCTCTTAATTGTAAGTTTTATTTTGGTGAGAACTTTCTGACTGTTTCAAGACTTTTTCCTAAGTCTGGCGTCCAGACGATCATGTAGAATTTTGATTTGTGTAATGTTGATATTTGTATTATTCACTTCAATGACTTTTTATGCATATTCAAAATAAATAAAAATATTATTTATAGGATTTATATTATTTATAGAGTTTTAAGTTGGAATTTAGCCTTTTTACTGAGATATTTTTAAAAAAAAAATTAATCAGCATTTGATGTAACTTTTTCTTGCGATTTTAACTTTAATCTTAGAATTCTTTTCAGTTTTTTATACAGATTTCTGAGATTACAGTCAGTGTTACGACATTATTTAAAAAAAAAAAAAAACTCTGATTATATTTTCTAAAGATGATCGTTTTAATGTGATTATTCTGCCTGGTAATGAGTGTTTGACAGTCAGTCGGAGTTTGGAGTGAAGCGTCGGGACGCGGTTCGGACCTTCCGGGCTGCTGGGAGCGTCTCGTGAGGCTGACCCGGTGAAGTTCGGTCGCTTTGATCCGAGACGGAGCGAAAAGTTGCAGCAGCTCCACGTGCCGCTCCGGAGCCATTAAAGCGCGAGGAGAAAGTTAATTGTGGGATGACGGAGATTGTCGACGATCTCCGAAGATGACGCCGAGCGCACGAACGAAGGGGACCCGCGAGTGTGTGTGTGTGTGAGCGAGCGTGTGTGGATGTGTGTGCGCGCGCGGCGCTGAACTGAGCGGAGGTGAAGAAGAGGAGGATGAAGCTGGGAGCGGAGGATGGGAGGAAGAGTGGAGTAAGAGACAGGCTAGCTGTGTGTGAATGAGTGAGTGAGTGAGGAAGAGGAGAGGAAGGTCGTCCGAGGGAGCGAAAACAAAGACTTGTGTATCCGCGGAGGAGCTCCGGAGCATCGCTTAGCGGAAACTTTCAACTTTTTTACCCGCCACGGCTCGGCTTGTTTTGCCCGGAGCCGGCTTTTGTTTCGCGGCGGGGGTGTCTGCGATAAATGAAGGAATAAAATAGATCCCCATCGACCTGTTTCTGCCCGCGCGGGGGAAGACCCGGGGACCGCTTTTGATAAAGGTTACGAGAGAATGGCGGCCAACATGTACCGAGTGGGAGGTAAGGACTGTTTTACATTTTAAGACCCCCCCACACACAGCGTGATTGTTCGGCAGCAAGGTGGCTAGTTAGCCGCTAGCTGTCTGCTCGGTTAGCCGCTAGCCGAGGCTAGCCGCGTTAGCGCCCATGGACGTCAATAAGCCGTCCGAAGAAATGAAAAATGTGTGCGGAACTCCTCCGCCGGGGCTCGGTTGGCTCAGCCCGGCGGTCTGCCGGAGCCGGCTGTGCATTTAATAAAACTCCCCGGTTCATTTTTATCCGAAATGAACTTTTAGAACAGATCGCCGCGAGTTGGTTTCGCCGAAAGAGCCCGCGGCTGGCGGCTGTGGGGCACAGCGAGCCGCTCCCGAGAGTCCCAGCAGTGACTGCGGGACCCGGGCAGCTTGTTTCGGTCGGAGGTAGCGCCGCGGCGGCGCTGGATGGTCCCGGTCTGCTGACGCGGAGTCGGTCCATCCGTCCTGGAAGTGAAAGCCGTGCTAGTTAGCATTAGCCGCTAGCCGCTGTCGGGGGGTCAGTGCAGCGGCTAGCGGCTCATGCTAACTTAGCATCGCGTTCATTTTAGAGGGAGACGTCGCTAGTTAGCTTTAGCCGCTAGCTGTCTGAGGGATACCCGCTCCGGAGAGCGGCGGCTCAGCCCGAGCCGGCTCGGCTAAGCCGAAGCCCGCTCGGCTCGGCTCGGTTCGGTTCGGCTCGGCGGTACGCGGGCTTCGCTCCGCCGCCGCCTCGGCCATCTATCTTCTTGTGCAGCGGAGCTAGCCTCGCCCGGCGGCGACTTGGCTAACTTCACTGTGTTCCCGGTTATTTAAAGAGAACTCCGGCGGGTGGCACCGGGAGGTTCTTCCCCGCACAGAGTGAACTTGTCACGGGACGTGAGCGCGGTGTATCCCCGCTGAGTGAGCCGGGGGGACTGGTGTTGAGTTGTGCACGGTGGGTGAGCGGGACGCCGGCACGGGCTGCTTGATGCCGGCTGAACCGCCTCCGTGGTGCGTTGGTCGGGTTGAAAGGTCGGAGTGAGGCGGGCTGGCCGGGGATGCTGCTCCCTGGCCGGGTGGGAGCACCGGGCAGCACTCGGTGTCTTCTGCGTGGCGGAGCTGATCTCCGCTGATGTCCGCCGTCTGAGGCCCCGCTGCCAGGCTGCGGGTTACTCGGGTCATCTGCCCCGCGATCTGCTGCTCAGCCCGCTCGGACCCGGTTCCCCGGGGGAGTCGGGCTGACTGATCCACTGCTGCATTGTCACACACCGAACTGAACTGAACGGGGCTCCGAAACTACTCTGTCAAACTTCTCCGTGAGTTTGGAGGAGGATAAATAGACTTCATTTAACGTGTCTGGCTCTTTTACCTTCTGGCTCATGACCTCTGACCTCTGCCCTGTATCCACCACAAGCAGCTCACTTCTATTGTTGTCATTTTTTACAGTTAATTGCACGATTGTCTTAATCACACTTCTTCTTCCTGGTGTAATTAGCAGAAAATGACTCCGTGGTGCCTGGAAGCATCATTTATTCAACCAGGCTTCTGTGACCTCTGACCTGTGAGCATCTTTAATCATGTTCAATAAACTTTATTGATCCAGTTTGGGAAGTACTTATGTTGCTGCAGCATCAGCAACAAGACAGTGCAATAAAAACACAGACGTATCTAACATCTTCCTATAAAGTGTAATTACTGCATAATGCCTGTAAGGAAGAGTAAAATTTAAATATGTCAACATCATGATGTGACTCTATTCTCTCTGGAGAGAGGTCTTGCTCAGGAATCGAACCTGTGGACTCTGGATCCCAGGCCGGGCTCTCCAGCCTGGAGGCCGCCGCCGCCCTCGTGCATATGCATGTTCACCATCTGATGTGTGTTCTCGCTGACTCACGTGGCCGGTTCTGCTCCCGGAGTCTTCTCTGGGCGTCGTTCAGATAAAGAACCCTGAGAATTCCAGTTTTCAGATGCTGGTGTGAATTATTTTCAGAGCTGATCAGAGTGTGAAACATGAACGTGCTCCACTCCGGCGGTTCTACTGACTGGATGTGCTTCAGCCTCATTATCAGGGGTTTTGGTTCTGCAGTTTGTTTTCAGTGCCCGTTCTTCACATTTGTCCTGTTTCCACCTGGTCTGGTGTTGACAGGGATGCAGGATGCAGCTCAGTCCGGTTCTGGTGCTGAGGAGACGTGATCGTCCTCCAGCGGACTGAGCACTGAGCGCAGGGCTCTGTTCCGGTGGGAACCAGTCGTTCTGAGAGGACGTCCAGTCATGCAGGGCTTCCCTCGTTCTTTTACATCATGTTTCAGAAAGTTATATTATTTCTGAAATGTTCATCCAGGGAGGGCTGAATGAGCCCCGGGGAGAAATTCTTAAATCCCAGAGGATCAGTGAGCTCCAACGGTAGCGGTTCTTTAGAACTGAGCTCTCCACCGCCTTTAGTACCAGCAGTGTTTAGAACTGTCTTAACAGGGGCTTAAGGACAGCTGTTGGAACTTTCAAAATAAAAGTTGCTATCCTCTGTGTGGGGCCCGGTACTGAATGATCCATGGACAGTTTACTCTGCCAGCTCAGAGTAATTATCACCACATGAGTGTCAGTGCAGGGGATTTCTTCAAAACAGCGCTTCATCGATCTTTTCCAGAACATTATTTTTTTAATGTTACATCTGATAAGAACACCGGCAAAGTGCTGGATGGATATCCATCCCTGTTCACAGCACAGCTTCCCGTCACAGTCGGGAAAACTGACCGACGATCCGAACGGTCAGTGGCGCTGAGAGCTGCTTTCCCCACGTCGCCCAGCCCGACTGGATCGTTTTAGAATGTCTGACATCAAACTTGACCATAAAAGCTTCATTTTTCAAAAATTCATTCATGAAAGATCCAATGTCGTTTATCGTAAAATGTTAGTTTTAGGAGTTGTCTTTATTTTCACCTGCCTGAAGCGTCTCACTCTGAGCCACCTGCTCCCTGGCCCCGCCCCCTTCATGTCATCTGTCAAACATCTGGTCCGTGGACTCCAGAGGGTCCAGTCCGGCCTGTGAGCTGATTGGTTAATTTTTAGTTTCAGCAGGATTGATGGAGACAGAGTGTAGAATTAGCATGATGCTGAACTTCTACTGATTTCACCCAGAATTGTCTTTGCGGTCAGACTTTGAGAAGGAAGCTGAGTTAGTTTTCAGAACTCAGGGTTCAGACTCAGACCTGGAAGACCCAGCTGGTGTTTGAACCCATGACCTTCAGCGTGTGAGGCAGGAGCTCTGTCCACTGCTCCACCTCATGGCCTGGGCTGAGTGTGTTGCCTGGTGTCTTCTGCGTAGCTGTTTCCCCCTCCTGTTGGGCCCTGGGGTCAGGGGTCAGAGGTCACCCCGCCGTGCGCTCTGCTCCATACATCGCAGCCCGCCGCTCACGCAGGCTTACGTAACGCGGCGTCCACACGGGCTCCCCGGGAGCCGGCACAGTAGCAAGGTGAAGTGGTTTAGTTACATAAGAGGGACAGTAAAGGAGGCGGCGGCGTGACGCTGCAGCCTGCCTCCATGCTCAGAGGGAATCTTCAGTTCCGGCTCAGCGCCTCTCCGCTCCTCCTCGGCGCACGGCGTCCGGCCCGCCGCTCAGAGCAGACGGAGGGATTCCTGCTCAGCTGGGGTTTGATCCGGCCCCCCGGAGTCCTCCTGCCGCCGCCGCCGCCGCTGCTCCCCCCTCCAGAGCCGGAGCGCGTCCTCGCTGCGGCTCCGGCCGCTGTTACGTAACGCGCTGATGTTGTGTTCCTTCACCGCCGTCGAGGAGAACCGTGCTAACTGGAGCAAGAAGCTCTCTCCCGGGCCGAGGCGGCGAGGAGCGCCGCCATCAGGGACCCGGCGGGGCCGAGCCGCCATCAGGGACCCGAGACAGACCGGTCCTGCTTAAGACCCCCAGCTTCAGATGGACTGAAAGAGACCAGGAGGGACAACCAGTCAAATGACTAATAACACGCCATCAGAGTAGAGCCACAGATCCCAGACGGCGTCGCCGCCGTTCTGAGGAGTCCAGGGACCAGGCGGGGAAACGGGGCTGAAGCGTTTCAGAGGGAGGACCCTGGGTGGGGGCGACGCCGAGAGTTGATCCACATTTTCAGGGTTTTTTTGATCGTTTCTGCATCTGTACCAAATAAAATATTGAAGTGTTTCTTCCTCTCTCTCTCTCTCTCTCTCTCTCTCCATGTTGACTAGTTTAAATGTGGACTAACTCGCCCCGCTCTCGGACGGGCTCTAACCAGGACTTAAACTGGTCCAGCTTCCAGATCTGCTTTCTCCTGAGTTCAGGATTATTCTGACCTAATCCCCCTCCTCCTGCTTCTGCCCACGGCCTGCACACACATACTCACTCTTCAACAGGGTGTGTGTGTGTGTGCGTTTCCTCCTGCAGTTGCTGGAAGTTGTGTGTAAATGAGCCTAAAACAGTTTCTTCTCCGTTTTACTGAATGAATTGAACCCTGTGTCATCTTTAAGCTTCGTGAATGCGCCGTGCACGCTCGGCGTTGTGCACGCTCGGCGTTGTGCACGCTCGGCGTTGTGCCCACCCACGTTGAGGCCGTTGATAAGTGTGTTTCCCTCGCAGTGTGTTCCAGCTGTGGCGCCGCTCAGACGGTTAGCTGGCCGGGACAGATAGCCTGCAGCGTCTGCAGTGACAGGTAGCGCTCAGACCGCCTCTGGCCCCGCCCTCCGCCCGGCAGGGGGTCTGGGAGGAACCCGGGTACAGCCAGGACCTGTTCCCTCAGACTGGGTTTACAGGAACGGAACCTTTCTGCCAGGCTCTGTGACGCCTGCTGCTGGTCACCAGCTAGTAGAGCATCCAGTTCATCCACAACACCTAATGTCACTGCTGAGCTGCTCAGCACCGAGCTCCAAGGAGTGCTACATGCTACATGCTACATGCTACATGCTAAAGGGTGTCAGGCTCACACTCCAGCGATGCTACATACTACATGCTAAAGGGTGTCAGGCTCACACTCCAGCGATGCTACATGCTACATGCTAAAGGGTGTCAGGCTCACACTCCAGTGATGCTACATGCTAAAGAGCTTCAGGGCTCATTCTCCAGCGATGCTACATGCTAAAGGGTGTCAGGCTCACACTCCAGTGATGCTACATACTACACTCCAGCGATGCTACATGCTACATGCTAAAGGGTGTCAGGCTTACACTCCAGTGATGCTACATGCTAAAGAGCTTCAGGGCTCATTCTCCAGCGATGCTACATGCTAAAGGGTGTCAGGCTCACACTCCAGTGATGCTACATGCTAAAGGGTTTCAGGCCTCATGCTCCAGTGATGCTACATGCTACATCCTAAAAGGTTCCAGGCCTCGCACTCCAGTGATGCTACATGCTACATGCTAAAGGGTTCCAGGCCTCACACTCCAGTGATGCTACATGCTAATAAAGACTAAAGTCTGACTCGGGGAGCTCAGTCTGGAGGCTACAGTGTGTGGATCGATGCCCCGTGTTGCGCTGTGTGTAGCGTTAGCGAGGAGGTGGTTCGTGGCGATGCGCTGTGTTAGCATTGTGCTTGCATGTGGTTGAATTAGACTTCCTGACATTTAGTGAGTGGTGTCGGTGCGTCCCTGCCGTGAGGGACGGGAATCTCTGCTGAATACTGAAAGACATGCAGCGGCAGGATGGCGTGTGTTTCTGTTGGATGTTAGCATGTCTGCATTAGCGGTCCACCTCCTCGTATTGATCGTGTTTCCTCTTTACGTGTGAAGCATCGTTTGCGGACGGTGGAACGTCTTGACTGTTGGCTGGCTGGGGTTTGGGTGAAGCCGGGGCTGCTCGGCCTGCCGTGGCTCTGCTTCCTGTCTGCGTTCATCGCGTCTGAGCAGCTTCTGCACAGCCTCACCACACGAGCTGGGGTTTCCTTCACCCTCAGCGTGAACTCGCAGGCTCGCTCTCATCGGGCCTTCACTGAGGAGCACTGGACCGAAGGGAACCTGGACAGGAAGGAGCCTGAGTCCAGACGGAGCAGTGTAATGTAATCCATGCGGGAATACACACCAACACACCGGCTCCAGGACTTCTGCTCAGATCAAGGCCCGGTTGATCCCTGGAGATCAGCTCACACTGCCGCACACACTCGTCCCTCTGACACACTTCCTCTTCTCTTCCAGATTATGTGTACTTCGAGAACTCCTCCAGCAACCCCTACCTGATCCGGAGAATAGAAGAGCTCAACAAGGTGTGCACCCTCCCCTCACACTGCACTTTAACCCACACCGCCGCCAGACACACACACACACACACACACACACACACACACACACAGGGCTGTGTGTGTTGTGGCTTCCTGCAGTGTGGGGACGCCAGTACAGGAGCCACTTATGTAACGGCGGAGCGGCAGAGCGGCAGGCTGGTCTCCCAGTCCAGGATTAAGCTGCTTTATGTAACGCCGCTCCACGGCTGCAGCTCAGGACAGTCTGGAGGGACGCGCCGCTCAGACGACGTCCCCGCGTTCACTGCCGCCTTCAGGCCGACTCCGGCTGGAAGACGCTCACGTCCAAACATGAAGGCGGTGTATTGAATCGAATGAACTCACAGACAGACTTACCTTTTGGGTTTCCTTTCAAAATAAAGTTCCATGAAGACCAACTGGTCCACATTGAAAACACACCTTAAAGAACCAGACTCGAAGGAGACAGACGTTTAGAAAAGCAACTGTGTGTGTGTGCGTGTGTGTGTGTGTGTGTTAACCTGTGGCACGCTCTCTCCTCCAGACGGCCAATGGGAACGTGGAGGCCAAGGTGGTGTGTCTGTTCAGGAGGAGAGACATCTCAGGCAACCTCAACACTCTGGCAGACAGCAACGCCCGTGAGTATGAGCGCCGCTCTCTCTCCTCGTGCTGCTGATGTGTGGATCACATGGTGGATTTATCGACACACACCGCTCTCGCCTCACCTCACTGCGACCTGCTGCTCCCTGATTGGACGGATTGTGACTCAGGTCTGTCGCTGTTTCGAGGTCCGGTGGAGATCCTCGATCGAGCTTCCAGTTCCGCCGTGGTTCCAGGGTTCACTCAGAACTGAAGCCCACTGTGTTTTAGTAGAACTGAACACACACACTAGGATCAATTATTTCACACACTTGTCTTTTAATTTAAAAAGAGGGAACAAATTTTCTTTTTTGAAGTAAAGTCTAGCTGCAAACCAACTGAGCTGGAGACAGACGGAGCTCGCCGTGGACCCAGGCCTGTTCCTCACCGCTGGATTTACTCTGATTCAAGCCTTTGTGTCCTGCTGCTCCTGTGAGCGGAGCGCTTTATTTTGAAGGATCCTTCCGCAGTGAACTCCCGGTGGTGAAGGAAAGAGAGAGAGCTGGACTTCAACTCCAAATGCAAAATGACAGAATTTTAAACATGCATTTTAAAATGTGATTAATCACGATTAACTATGGAAATTATGCAATTAATTGCCATTTTTATAAATCTCGAAGGCTTTATTTGAAATACACACAGAAGGAAAACGCAGTTGGGCTGTAAATGTGGCGCAAACAGGGCTTTAAAAGCAGGGCCGCTCTTGCCCAGTGCATTATGGGACGTGTGGCTGCTGGGGAGAACCTGGAGGTGTGGTGGAGTTCTGCTGGTGGTGCAGGTCCCCGGTTCTGGACCTGGACCCGGGTCTGGACCTGGAGCTGCTCTCTTCAGCACCATTAGCTCTGCCTGCTGGAGAGCTATTGTCTCATTGTGCGCTCCCTGGCCCTCTTCCTCCTCCTCCTCTTCCTCCTCGTCTTGTGTGTGTGTGTGTGTGTGTGTGTGTGTGTGTGTGTGTGTGTGTGTGTGTGTGTGTGTGTGTGTGTGTGTGTGTGTGTGTGATCACAGAGCTCGGGGGGGGGGGGGGGGGGGGGGGGGGGGGGTAGTTGGGTGGTGCTAATGATATGCAGGCTGCTGAAGACTGATCCCACTCAGTCATTACCCCAACACCAGCAGCCCCCCTTCCTCCTCCTCCTCCTCATCACAGGCTGCAGCTCCAGACAAAGACTCACACACACACACACACACACACACACACACACACACACACACACACACACACGCACACACACACACACACACACGCCCGGAGTGGTGGGATGTGAGGTGTGGCAGCAGCGGTCATCTCCTCCTCTGAAGTGTCCTCTATCGCCTCAGTTGAAGTGTGTCCGCTGAGCCGGACTGAGCTTGAACTCAGCCACGCGTCCCGGAGCCGTCTGTCCTGGCCCTCGTCCCGAGGACCCCACTGGACCGCCTGACGGCCCTGTCTGGGCCCCCGGGCCCTATGTCAGACTGTACTGGGGACTCCAATGGGCGTCGTTATCAATCTGATTCTGCATTGATTGTGGGGATGAAGAGTGTGAGAGGAGGAGGAGGAGGAAGAGGAGGAGGACTCCATGAACCTGCTCCTCTTCATCTCCTCTTCCTCTTCCTCTCCTCCTCTTCCTCACATCAGTCCTCCATGATGAACAAAAGGCCCTTGATCTGTCCCCGAGGGCCACACAGCACGCAACCGGTTAAATCTTGTGTGTGTGTGTGTGTGTGTGTGTGTGTGTGTGTGTGTGTGTGTGTGTGTGTGTGTGTGTGTGTGTGTGTGTGTTCAGGGGGGGATGGGCGCCTCAGGTTCGGTACACAGGGTTTCCTACTTTGTCTGGCAGGGACTCGCCGGACAGGGGGAGGAGGGGGAGGGGGGGGGGGTTGAGAGGTTAACAGAAAAGGGGTGGGGCTTAAGGTACAGTCTTGCCACCCCCCCTCCCCTCTCCCCCTCCTCCCGTGCCCTCACTGACAGGGTTTCCCGTGGCTGAGTGCAGGGGCGGAGTCCACGCAGACAGAGCCATGGCCCCTCCCCCTCCCCTCCTGCTCGCAACAAATTACTCACCCGCCTGAAATTAGGAATGCGCAATCTAGTGGCCACACACACACACACACACACACACACACACACACACACACACACACACACACACACACACACACACACACACACACACACACACACACACACACACACACTCTGGGCCCTGTGTGTCACATGTGCTGCTAGCGTGGAGTAATCCGCTGCAGCACAGGAAGTCCTGGAGCTGCTTGAGGAGGACCGGGGGGTTTGAGGGCGACTCCGGCCGCCTCGCAGCTGGGGGGCCGCTGCCTCAGCCTCAGCCCCCCCCCCTCACGTCCGCCGGGCGCTGCGCTCTTGTCTTGCAGGAGAGTTCGAGGAGGAGTCGAAGCAGCCGGCGCTGGCCGAGCCACAGAAGCACCAGCTGAAGCACAGAGAGCTCTTCCTGTCCCGACAGTTCGAGTCCCTGCCCGCCACGCACATACGGTACCGCCTGCACCCGGCGCCGGTCCCGGGGGGGGGGTCTCTGGTCCTGGAAACTCACACACAGTCTCACACTGTTGCACACTCACATAGAAAACTAGTGCATACTTCTTGTGGGGTGAATGACAGAATACACAGTTCTAAAGTGTGTGTGTGTGTGTGTGTGTGTGTGTGTCCTCAGGGGGAAGTGTAACGTCACCCTCCTGAATGAGACGGATGTGTTGGCTGGGTACCTGGAGAAGGAGGTGAGCCCCCGTCCGTCCGTCCGTCCGCCCGCCCCCCCTCCCCTCACTGACCCCCCCTCCCCTCACTGACCCCCCCCCCCCCCCCCCTCTCTCTCCTCAGGACTGCTTCTTCTACTCGCTGGTGTTCGACCCGGTCCAGAAGACGCTGCTGGCCGACCAGGGGGAGATCCGGGTGGGATCCAAGTACCAGGCCGAGATCCCCGACAAGCTGGCAGAGGGTGAGCGGCACGGTGCAGTGGAGGGCTCTGCTGGGGTCACCCAGGGATTCAAACCCACACACTGTCCTTCAACACATTCCAGATGGTTCAGACTTCATGAAGTCAAACATTCAGTCTCCGGACTGGACGAGCAGCAGAGAACGAGCTGAACTGGCAGCAGGCAGCTGGTTAGTTGCTGAACACGTTACAGTTCAGTTCCTGTTCTAATGAAGCGATAGGTGAACAGCAGCAGTGTGGTGTCCAGGACATGCCCCCCCCCCCCCCCCAGCAGGTGGAACTGACCCCTCCCCCTCCTGTCCAGGTGAGGCAGACACCCGGGTGCAGGAGAAGCTGGAGACCAAGGTGTGGGACCCCAACAACCAGCTGAAGGACCCCCAGATTGACCAGTTCCTGGTGGTGGCCAGGTAACCCCCCCTCGCCCCTCGCCCCCCCCCGGTGGCCGTCTGGGGACACAGCAGCTGTGTCCGGTGGTGAAGTGGCTCCCTGTGTTTCAGAGCTGTGGGGACCTTTGCTCGAGCCCTGGACTGCAGCAGCTCCATCCGCCAGCCCAGCCTGCACATGAGCGCCGCCGCCGCCTCCAGAGACATCACGCTGGTCAGTGTGTGTGTGTGTGTGAGTGTGTGTGAGTGGCTGGCGCCCCCTGCTGGGCGGCCTGGCTGCTGCTGTTGAAGCGAAGCTTCCTGTGAGGTTGCCTGCTCTCTCACGCCCCCGCCCCCGCCCCGCCGTGCGCCCCCAGTTCCACGCCATGGACACGCTGCAGAAGAACGGCTACGACCTGGCGAGGGCCATGTCCACGCTGGTGCCCCAGGGCGGCCCGGTGCTGTGCCGCGACGAGATGGAGGAGTGGAGCGCCTCCGAGGCCATGCTGTTCGAGGAGGCGCTGGAGAAGTACGGCAAGGACTTCAACGACATCCGCCAGGACTTTGTAAGCCCCGCCCCCTCCCGTCCTCGCGCCCCGCCCCCTGCTTCCTGTTTGACGCGGTCTCCTGTCCCCCAGCTGCCCTGGAAGTCCCTGGCCAGCGTGGTCCAGTTCTACTACATGTGGAAGACCACCGACCGCTACATCCAGCAGGTACTTCCTGTCCGCCGCCGTCCGTCTTCCTGTCTCCAGGCAGGACGCTCACCGTCTCCGTCTGTCCCTCAGAAACGGCTGAAGGCGGCGGAGGCCGACAGCAAGCTGAAGCAGGTCTACATCCCCACATAGTGAGTATCTTCCTCCTGCTCCTCCTCCTCCTCCACCCCTCCCCCACTCACCTCTGTCCCCCCTCCCCCCTCCAGCACCAAACCCAACCCCAACCAGATCATGGTCCCCGGCAGCAAGCCGGGCATGAACGGAGCGGCGGGCTTCCAGAAGGGCCTGAGCTGTGAGAGCTGCCACAGTGAGTCCAGCCGCCGCCACCGCCGTCTCGGGGTTTAGCGCCCTCAGTCTGGCCTGACAGGCTCAGATCCGTGTCCGTTAGAGGGCTTATTGAACCTGCCAGTCCTTACCCAGGGCAAAATAGAGCGAGGGATCCATTCAGACAGCCTGAAAGACGATGTGAAGGGAACAACTTGCTCCTGCAGCAGACCCTGTCCCCGTCTGTCCCTGCAGCGACCCAGTCCCCCCAGTGGTACGCCTGGGGCCCCCCCAACATGCAGTGCCGGCTGTGCGCCTCCTGCTGGATCTACTGGAAGAAGTACGGCGGCCTGAAGACGCCCACGCAGCTGGAGGGCGCCGCCCGGGGCGGCTCGGTAAGTCCCGGCCTGCTGTGCCCGCACGCCGCCGTCCCCCCGGCGCCGCGCGCCCTGACCCCCGTGTCTGCCCCGCCCCCCTCCAGGAGTCGGGCCCCCGCGGTCACATGACCCGGCAGGAGGTGCAGGGCCTGTCGCCGTTCACCCGCAACGAGGGCCGCGCCAAGCTGCTGGCCAAGAACCGGCAGACCTTCATCCTGCAGACCACCAAGCTGACCCGCGTGGCCCGCCGCGTGTGCCAGGACATCCTGCAGCCGCGCCGCGCCGCCCGCCGCCCCTACGCCTCCATCAACGCCAACGCCGTCAAGGCCGAGTGCATGATCCGCCTCCCCAAGGCCACCAAGAACCCCGCCAAGAGCAAGCTGGTCCCCCGCCAGTCGCTGGCCGCCATCGTCAAGGACCTGGGTGAGAGCGGCTCCGGCCCCCGCCGCCGGGACGAGACTCGCCGCCGTGCTCACCTGCGTGCGTGTGTGTGTGTGTGTGTGTGTGTGTGTGTGTGTGTGAGCAGCCATCTCCGCCCCCCTGAAGCTGAAGGCGTCCAGAGGCCCGCCGACGCCCATCAACCGGAACCAGGCCAGCCAGCCCCGGGGGGGCCAGAGCCTGCTGGGCAAGAGGGGCTTCGACAGCGTGAGTGCACACACACACACACACACACACACACACACACACACAGCCGCGTCCTGCCGCGGTCTGACCCCCTGCCCCCCCCGCAGGCCGCCGGCGTCCCGTACCCGGCCAACGGCAGGCCGTACTCCTCGGTGGTCCGGACCACGTCCCAGTCCGTCATCAAGAGGCAGAAGGTGTGTCAGGGGGAGGCGCCCAACCCCGTGGTGTTCGTGGCCACCAAGGACACCAGGTACACACACACACACACACACACACACACACACACACACACACACACACACACACACACACACACACACACACACACACACACGCACCCTCTCTGCTGACCTCCCCCCTCCCCCTCCAGGGCTCTGCGGAAACACCTGACCCAGTCGGAGATGCGCCGGGCGGCCCGGAAGCCTCACCTGCTGGTGCGGATCAAGCTGCCGGCCCCCCCCCCGCCCGCTGCCGCTGCCCCTCCTGGCCTCCAGCACCAGCGAGCCCATCGTCCTGGAGGACTGACGGGGGGGTGTGGTCTCCCCTGGTTCCAGTCTGCTTCAGCCCCTCTCTCTCTCACACACACACACACTCTCTCTCTCTCTCTCCCTCTCCCTCTCTGCCCCCCCCCCCCTGTTTTTAACTGTAATTTAAATGGCGCTGATGAAGCCGGCCTCCGCTTCAGCTTCACGTCTCTGTAAATATCCCGGCGGGTCAGGACCCCCTGTTCGACCCCCCCGCCCCTCAGCGACGCCCCCAGCAGGCGGGCGACACGGCGACCCCCCCCCCCCCCAAAAATGTTTTCAGGGTATTTTTGCAATAATGGTCTCTTTAACAGCAGAACTGTGTGAACCCTGACGCCCGGTTAGCTTTTCTATGTATAATTTAATCCCTGTTCTGTTTATTTGTTTGTTTTTGTTTATTTTTGTGGGGTTTTCCTCGTCGTGTGTCCCCTGCCCCCTCAGACCGGTGGAACCCCCCCCCCCCCCGGGAGACTCCATGTAGCCGATGAGCCCTGCCCCCTCAGCAGGCCTCTCCTCTCTCTCCTCCCGGGGATCGAACCGGGGTCCGGGCTCCCTGAAGCCATACCGCTGAAGAGACTGAATCCCCTCCCGTCTCGTCTCCGTTCTCCCGGTTCCTCCGTTCGCCCCCCCTCCCCCAGTGGGCGGGGCTGGGCGGATCTGGGCGGGGCTCCTTTGTAAGATTTCTCAAAAAAATCAAGAAGAAAATAAAAGTGTTGTTTGTAGCAAAAACTGATGTGTGTATAAAAGAAGAAACCAGAGTGTCGGACTGGAGCCTTTTCTACATCCCAGCGTCACTCTGCTCCTTCATGGGGGGGGGGGGCGTTTCAACCAGGCGACGTTTAAAAGGGACGGGGCGACTTTTGTATGACGGAGAGACCAACATGCTACAACTGAAACTTTTTCTCAAGTGTTTTTTATTCCGACGTCTCTGTATCCTTTAATGTATCTTGATAAGAAAAGAAATAAAGATTTTTTTTCTTGGTGGTCAGACGCAGCGTGGTGGTGTGAGAGTCCAGGCCGACGGAGAACTCTTCAGCTCTGGACTGAACCCGCTGAAGACGCATTAAACTAACGTCACATCAACTGGAACTGACGTTGATGGAGATTAAACCCACTGAAACCAAATGAATTCCAGATTCAACCCATCGAAGCCACATGGAACTGAGATTAAAATGAAACCACTCAATTTTGACATTAAACCCACTGAAACAATTTATATTGAATTAAACCAACTGAAACCACTTTAAGTTCAGATTAAACCCAGTTGAAATCACTAAATGTATCACTTTAATCACTTTAAACTGAGATTAGGCTGAAACCCAGGGGAAATGAGAGGGACTGCTGGGAACCCTTGGGAACGTGGAGTCTTCCTCTGGTCCTGACCACCCTGGGGTGCAGGTCATGTGACAGGATGGGACTTCCTCAAAGTCTTCATGTGACTCGTAATCAAATATGAAGGAAGTTAATTTTCAAAAACTATTAAACTGACAAGAAGGAGTCACATCTGGATTTCTTGAAATAGTCCCGATGTGGCCTCGCTGTCACAATAACATCTTAATGTAATGCTTTTATTCTGAAGATAATGAGCAGAAACGTTCAGGATGGAAGGAAATTCACCCACAGGTGAATCCTGGGAACCAACAGAGACTCCTCCCATCCTTTACAAACCAGCCTCAAGACCACCAAGAAGCCAATTCTAGGGATTAACTGAAGTCGTTTTAAAGATAAATGTATGAATGAAGCTCCTGGAGGAGAGGCAGGGGTGTTGGAGAGGAACGTGACCTTTAGGCTCACTGCCAGGTGCTGAGCTCCAGTTTACCGACCGCCCCTGAACGCACCGCGGCGCTGCTGCAGCCTGATTGGTCGAAGTCGCCTCGAGCCGAGCGCACCTGAGGCTCGTTAAGGCCGGAAGTTCAAAAGACAGAGCGCGGGGTCTGGATGCGGGACTCTGAGAAGCTGCAGACCTTCAGGACCGAGCCGGACTCTTCTCCAGACCCGACCCGAACCGAACCGAACCGGACCGGACCGTGCTGTGCTGCAGACATGCTGGAGGTACTGAACACAGCCACCTGTTAGTGGGAATAATCTGTTTTGTTTTTTTTTTACTGTTAATGACAGTTAAAAGTCAATAACTCCACTGTCAGACAGAAGGTGTTGTTTTATGAATGTTTTTGAAGTTTGAGGCAGAGGAACAGCTGAGTCCGTGATGGTTGTGTTCTACTCGACTCAGCTGCTGCCTTTAGCCGCCCACTTCTTATTTTACCATTTCTAAATAATCCCCATCGGTTAAAAGCAGCTGGAGTAAGGGGTTGTGACCTCTGACCTCTGGTTTCCCCCTCAGACCAGCGGTGACGACCTGTTCCTGCCGGCGGGTCCCGAGGTGGAGCTGGTGGACCAGCTGCTGTCCGGCCTGGACGGGGACGGGGACGGGGACGGCGGGAGCAGCGGCTCCCTGGCCAAGGCCTTCCAGCCGCTGCCGGAGCCGCCGCGCCCCCCCGCGGTGCCGTGGGACTGCTCCACCCGCTACAAGACGGAGCTGTGCAGCAGCTACTCCAACAGCGCCGCCTGCAAGTACGCCGAGCACTGCCAGTTCGCGCACGGCCTCCACGAGCTGCGCGCCCCCTTCCGCCACCCCAAGTACAAGACGGAGCTGTGCCGCAACTTCCACGCCACGGGCTACTGCTACTACGGCCTGCGCTGCCTGTTCGTGCACGGCGCCGCCGAGCAGCGGCCCGTGGTGCGCCGCCGCCGCAACGTGCCCTGCCGCAACCTGCGCGCCTTCGGGGTCTGCCCCTTCGGCACCCGCTGCCTCTTCCAGCACGGCGAGGGGCCGGACCCGGACCCCCCCGCGGCGGAGAAGACCCCGTCCGGGTCCCGCCCCAAGGCGGCCAAGACGGAGTGCCAGACCTTCAGCACCTTCGGGTTCTGCCTGCACGGAACCCGCTGCCTGTTCCAGCACGCCGTCCCCAGGAAGCCCCGCCCCGAGCCGGGCCGCGTCTCCCGCCTGCCCTCGGCCACCTCCGCCGGCTCCTCCACCTCCTCGTCCCCCCCGCCCTGCACGCCGTCGCCGTCCCCGGACGCCACGGCCCACAACGCCTTCACCTTCTCCAGCCGCCACCTGAGCGAGCTGCTGCTGCCGCTGGCCCTGCAGCTGCAGGGGCTGGACGGGGACGGGGCCCGGGGCCCGCCCGGCTGGGCCGGGGGGGCCGTCTGAGGGGCCGGCCGGGTCCAGGTCCGGGGGGGGGGGGGAGCTTCTGACTCAACAAGCACTTTTTGTTTTCCCTTTTTTAATGGTGTCTGAGCAGGTGGAGCCGGCGGAGCGGCCGGACGGCTGGTTCTCCCGACGCTGCAACTCTGAATGTTTTAACCTGTAAATAAAGTTTTAACCCAAACTCCAGCTTCTCAGACGTTCCTTTATTGGGATTAAACCCTGTTAAGGGGACGGCTCCGACCCAGGCGGTGCAGTGGAGGACTCGGTCAGGGTGTTGTGGGTTTGAATCGGCACTGCCCTGTGTCCCTGAGCAAGACGCTGATCCACGTTTTGCTCCCTGTGATGGACTCGAGGCCCTTGCCCTGATCCTGTGAATTATAAGTTAGGTTTTTAACAGCCCTAGATTAATGTGATTACCTGACAACCATTTAAAATCGTTAACCAGCCCCTCATGGGTGTGAGGGCCACACCCCCAGAGGGAGGGGCCTGACCATCACTGATACGCAGGACCTACGCAGGGTGTCGAAAACTCGTGAGATCTGTCAGAGGAGCTGCTGTGAGCTGTTCCAGAGCAACTCGCCGCTACCTGGCCCACCTCTCTGGTTCATGCAGGCAGGGGATTGGACCCCAGCCCACTCCTCATCCATGATAACACGCTTCATTTGCATAAATAAACACCCCCCACAGTGGGAGTCATGAGAAACACAAACATGGAGAACATAGGGTTGTCTGAGTTGGAGGCAGATTTAAAACTCCGCCCCACGGCTGCGCCGTCGACTTCGTCTAGCTCTGGCTTTGCCATCGTGAACGCACCTCATTTCTTCTGATAGACCTGAGTGAACATGTGTAGGGAGAGTGGGGTAAGTAGTGCCAATTTTTACTTAAAGTGTCTTTTACACAAGGGGATAACAGGAATGCCTGCAACTAAAATATGTTCGTACAGTTTAGGATGTTGTGCATCCCTGGGAGCAGTGACTTTGGAGCTTAAATAAACTGTGTGAGAAATGTAGTTTTGGAAAAAAAAGTGGTTTTGTGGCACAACTTACCCCAAGTGCGGGGTAAATTGTGCCATTAGTCAGAATACACTGGGGTAAATTGTGCCACTGATAACTGAAGTAAAAAAGATCATTTTATTATCAAAAATGTAGTGTTTTGTAATGTTTTTTGTATTTTTCATATGAACCAACTGTGTTTGAAATAAAGTTTATATAAAAATGATAATGCTAAATAAAAACAAGACAAATTCAATACAAAAGTACTTGTTTAATACTTATTTAAAGTTTTAACCTCATCAAAGGCCAATTTGCTTCAACAAGGCCCAGTGCCACATGAACACATGCTAAGAACAAAATAAAAAATCAAAAATGAGCACCTGACTGCATCTGAATATCTTCACAGATTGGACCTACTACTGGACGTTCCACTTGTCAGTGCTGCAGTGGAATATGAACCTGCGCTCCCTTCTGGCTCTATCGCCACGCTTTTATGGTGTGGGAATTTTTTTAAGCTCATCACCTCGAGGGATGACTCCTTCATCATTCTCTCTCAATGTGAAGATGGACTTTCCATCAACAGGCCTCATAACTTTGCTTCAGAAACTCTGAAAAGTTGGAGCCCTGTCTGTCTTCCGTTTGTATCTGCGTGACATGATGGATTTTGATCTGACATTAAGAATGACTCATAGTTTTAGTGATCAAATGGAAGAATAAGATGTACAATAACAATAAAATACAATAAAGTAATATACAGTAAATAATCATACGTTTGGGTAAGTTTTGCCACTGGCACAACTTACCCCAGGTCCTCTGGCACACATGACCCCAGGCCCACCATTTTGAAAAAAATGCCTCCCCCAGCTGTTCTGAGCTAGCATCATGTTAACTGTATAGACTCATGATGTAGCTTACTAAAGCAATAAAACGCGTGTGAAATGTTTTCAAAGTTTTCTATAATTGTTCAAACACAGCAATCAAAAAACCTTAACCATGAAAATGTTACTTTGGAGGGCAAAAAAAAGTTTTTTGAACTTAAATGTGCTTACCTCTCCAGCCATGTGTCTCCCTTTTTTGCAAGATGAGCGGAATTGACGCCTCTTCAAAAATATGTGGTCACATGACCAAAAACTACTATGGTTTTCTAAATAATAGGGGTGGCACGACTTGCCCCTTGGCACAAATTACCCCGCTCTCCCCTGCTTTATTTTTGTAAAGCCTGATTTTTGGTAGTCTGCATTTTTTTTGCAAATAAACAGTCAAATTCAATAGATATTATTACTCACATTTCATAGGTTTTAATGTGAAAAGAATGGTTTATTGGCATAAATTTATTTATTGTGTCATTTTTATATTTCTATTTATTTTTAATTATGGCAGTTTGTCCTCCATGTGATAAAGCCTAAAATTTATCAATTAATTGAGATGTAAAACCGGCATTTATTGTTATTTTTGATATTTTTACATTATAAATTAATTTATTGTTTTCTGATATGTCGTAATTAATTTTTAACTTTCGCATTCAATGACGTCATGGCGTCGTACTTCCGGGAATGTGTGTAAATTAATCTGAACTTCACTTCCCAGCATGAGCCGGGCCGGCCGCTGTGGTCAGGACTGTGGATCTCTACGTGTCTGGATGGGACTGACTGCGTCCGCTGCCGCCGGGGCGCGTCTTGCCGCGTGCTGTGAGATCTGCCGCGCGCCGCAGAGGCGGGGCCGCTCGGCACAGTTCCAGTGACTTTCAGACAGAGCGGAGTGCGCGGCAAAAGAAGGAGACAAACAAAAACATGTGGTCGAGGCCGTGAGAAACGGTAAGGAACCGGACAGGAAACGGCCAGAACCCGCTCAGAACCCGGTCAGAAGCGGGCAGGCGGGAGGCCCGGTGCGCTCCGGAGCCCCGCTGCTCCCTCCCGGTGGATCATCCTGACTGAAAGTGGAGCTGCGTAGCGGCTCGTTAGCTCGTTAGCTCCGCGGAGGGAGGCGGGTTTCCCCCGGTGCGAGGCACCGGAGCTCCGCTTCACCTTCCCGGTTCCGCTTCCAGATATAAACCAAGCCTCCAGACCGGAAACTAGCGACGGCTGGACTGGAACCCGGCGAGAGATCCGCCAAGCGTAGTCCGGTAAACTGAGCCGGTTAGCATCAGTGAGCCGTTTCAATGAATGGAGGTGAGGGGGGCGGGCTGCCTGTGTGTGTGTGTGTGTGTGTGTGTGTGTGTGTGTGTGTGTGTGTGTGTGTGTGTGTGTGTGTGTGTGTGCGCGCGCGCGCCCCGCCCACCATCCTCTCCTGTTGTAACAGTTATACAACACACTCCTGTGTTTCTGATCAGATTATTGATTTTCTTCATTTAACAATATGAATGTGTTAAAACATTAGAACATTTAATTTGTATTTTAATGAAATTATCTGTCAAAATTAATAGAAATATATTTGCTTTAGTAATGCCTTGTTTGTTGAAGTAATAGAAAATATAGATATGTGATTTATTTAGGATTGTAAATAATTTCCTTTCGAGATGATGAATTATTTATTCTTTAATTTAAATGTGATTTTCAGTCCTGTGATCCAATATTCCTGCCACAGCAACATGTCTGAGCTTAATACATCAGTTTGAACAGTTTCCTCTCGCAGTGTGTGAAGTGTGTGTGCTGCTGTGTGTGCTGCAGGTGAAGCCCCGCCCCCCCCCTGCTGACTGAGCGCCCCTCCCCCTCCTCATGGGTCTGCACTCGGCCCAGAAGAAGCACTTCCCCCTGCGGGGGATCGACGGCGTGGTGCAGCTGTTCCGGGCCGAGCTGCAGAAGGCGGAGCCGGACCTGGCGCTGCTGTCGCTGGTGCTGGGCTTCGTGGAGCACTTCCTGGCGGTGAACCGGGTGGTCCCGGTCAACGTGCCGGGCGTCCGCTTCGAGCCGCTGGAGCCCGACTGCCCGTCGTCCTGCTTCCCCACCGTGGAGCTGGGCATGATCTCGGCGCTGTACGAGCGCTTCACGGCCCAGATCCGCGGCGCAGTGGACCTGTCGCAGTTCCGGCGCGGCGCCGCCGCCGCCGGCTCCGACCGGGAGCTGGTCAAGAAGGTGTCGGACGTGATCTGGAACAGCCTGAGCCGGTCCTACTTCAAGGACCGGGCCCACATCCAGTCCCTGTTCAGCCTGATCACAGGTACGGCGCCGCGGCCGCCACGACCCCCGACCCCCCCGCTGCGCCCTCTGACCCCTGACCCTCTGCCGAGCAGGCACCAAGCTGGACAGCTCGGGCGTGGCCTTCGCCGTGGTGGCGGCCTGCCAGGTGCTGGGCCTCCACGACGTGCACCTGGCGCTGTCCGAGGACCACGCCTGGGTCATCTTCGGCCCGGCCGGCGACGACACGGTGGAGGTCACCTGGCACGGCAAGGGCAACGAGGACCGCCGCGGCCAGACCGTCACCGCCGGGGTCAGCGAGAAGGTGGGGAAACGGGCGGTCCGCGGGCCGGGACTGGGCCGCAGACATGAGAGAAGAGAGTGACTCAGCAGTGATGAGCTAAGAGTGTGTGTGTGTGTGTGTCTCACAGAGCTGGCTGTACCTGAAAGGCTCCTACATGAAGTGTGACCGGAACATGGAGGTGGCCTTCATGGTCTGCGCCATCAACCCGTCTCTGGACCTCCACACCGACAGCTCGGAGCTGCTGCAGCTGCAGCAGGTCAGACACACACACACGCACACACACGTACACACGCGCGCGCACGCGGCCGTCCTCCCTGACGCTGAGGTGTGTGTGTGTCCCTGACAGAAGCTGCTGTGGCTGCTGTACGAACGAGGGAACCTGGACAGGTGAGGCTCTGCTCGGGGTTGAGGGTTCAACGCTCCTGCGGTGGGTTGACCTCCTGCTCACCATCCGCAGGTATCCCATGGCCATGGGCACGCTGGCAGACCTGGAGGACCAGGACCCCACCCCGGGGAGGGAGAGCCCCCTGAAGATCCACCTCAAGGTGTCAAGACCCCCCCAGACTTTATCCAGAACCACTTCAGCTTAGAGGTTAAATATTAAATACCTCTCTCTCTCTCTCTCGCTCGCTCTCTCTCTCTCTCTCTCTCAGGCAGTCAGCTCTGCTCAAAAGCACTACAATAACGAGCATATCTACCCCTACATGTACCTGGCTGGTTTCCACTACAGACACCGAGACGTGCAGGAGGCTCTGAGGGCCTGGGCCCAGGCTGCCCAGGTCATGCAGGAGTGAGTCTCACACACACATGCACACACACACGCACGCACGCACGCACGTGTTGGCCCAGCTACCATATCACCAGTGACGTGAGGAAGTGAGGCGGTTCCTCTGCCTCCCTGCAGGGGGCAGCACTGAGCACTCTGAACTGCTTCCTGCTTTTTCTTCATTTCTCATTTTGTTTTAATATTTTATTGGTTTAACTCTAATTCGTGGTGGGGTATAAATGTTTGTTACAGTTTTTAAACAGCAGGGGGCAGCGTGTGTGTGTGTGTGTGTGTGAGGGCGTGGTGGTAATCTGCTATAAATACCAGCAGTGACCCCTCACACACACACACACACACACACACACACACACACACATTCTCCCTCTCCCTCCACATCCTTCCTGCTCCCGCTCCTCCATTGTTCTTCAGGAAGCGTCGTGGTGTAATCAGATTACAGCCACACTCCCTCCGCTCCCAGTAATCTGGAACTCAGGAGAAACTTTCCCAGAACATCAGTGTGTGTCGTCACTATCGATGATCTAGAACTAGACCACAGAATATCAGCTGATCAGAAGTGACAGTACATCAGACTGAGGATGAAGCATGAGGGTCACACTCTTCCTCCTCCTCCTCCTCCTCCTCCTCCTCCTCCTCCTGTTGCTCCTGCAGATATAACTACTTCAGAGAGGATGAGGAGATCTACAAGGAGTTCTTTGACATCGCTAACGACGTGATTCCCACCCTGCTGAAGGAGACCACGTCTGCTGCAGAGAGTCCTGGGGAGGAGGGGGAGGGGGGGCCCGAGAAGGTGAGGGGCCCAGACACACTTCCTGGATCACCCTGATCACTCTCTGGATCACCCTGATCACTCTCTGGATCACCCTGATCACTCTCTGCTCTCTTTCAGGAGCTCCCTAAGCAGTCCGCAGTCTTCTCCGCGCTTCACGACCCAGAATGCTTTGCCCACCTGCTGCGGTTCTACGACGGGATCTGTAAGTGGGAGGAGGGAAGTCCGACGCCCGTCCTGCACGTGGGCTGGGCCACGTACCTGGTCCAGTCCCTGAGCCGCTTCGACGCCCAGGTGAGCGGCGGCGGCCCGGTAGAACCGCCTGTGTGTGTGAGTGTGTGTGTGTGCGCGCCCAGCTGACATTGTTCCTGTGCTCTGATTGGCTGCAGGTGCGTCAGAAGGTGTCGATCATCACCAAAGAGCCCGAGTCTCTGGACGATGACGACCAGTCCAGCGAGGACCCCCGGGAGGGCCGGCGGCGGGGCCCCCGGAGGGAGTCCAAGCTGGAGGAGGCCAGCGGTTCCCCTCCCCCCGCGGCGCCCACCTCCCCCCCCTCACAGCCGGCGGCGGCGGCGGGGGCGGGGCCCGGAGGCGGCCGGCGCCGCCCCTCGCAGAGCCTCCGGGCCGCGGACAGTGAAGGAAAGCCCCCGTCGCCCGGCGGGGACGCCGCCGCCCCCTCGCCCTCGCCGCCGGGGGGGCCCGTGGTGGTCTTCCAGAGCGAGAAGATGAAGGGCATGAAGGAGCTGCTGTGCGCCGCCAAGGTGAACTCCAGCGCCATCAAGCTGCAGCTCACGGCGCAGTCGCAGGTCCAGATGAAGCGCCAGAAGAGCACGGCGGGCGGAGACTACTCCGTCTCCTTCATGAAGCGCCAGCGCAAGTCCCTGTAGAGCCCCGCCCCCCCGGGGGGCTGAAGACACAGGAGCCCGTCACTTATCGGTGTAAATACAGACGTGGTGATTAGGATAGTTACTGTGTAACATGCTCCTCTCTGTGTTGCCTTATTCTGCCGCCTTCTCTACGGAAGTCATTCGGACATAGCTGAGCCACACTGTTTCGGCAGGTTCCACACCTGTCTATGTAGGTTCTAGATCTGTTTCTGCAGGTTCCAGTTCTGTTTCTGCGGGCTCTAGACCTGTTTATGTAGGTTCTAGATCTCTTTATGTAGGTGTTAGACCTGTTTCTGCAGGTTCCAGACCTGTTTTCATAGGTTCTAGATCTGTTTCTGTAAGTTCTAGACCTGTTTCTTTAGGTTCCAGACCTGTTCATGTGGGTACCAGACCTGTTTCTGCAGGTTCCAGACCGTGCACTGTTACCAGGGAGACCCTCGGCTCCAGCTCTTTTCTATCTGATGTTAATAAAGATGTGATGCAGACCACGGCGTGCTGAGTGATGGGGCGGTGGTGTCGGTACGGGGCGGTTAGAGAGACGTGAAGCTAATGATAAAAATAAAGCCAAAGCACCAGAACCAGATCAGCTTAGCATTGCGTTTCCATGACGACCAGGTAAACATGGGTCCAGGTGAGACCTGGAGGGGGGTGACTGGCTCGCACGGCCTCCCTGATCTGAACCCGAGTGGTGTTCTGTTACTGGACTTCTGTTCTAGCCACAGCTTGTCCAAAACAAACACGTTCGAGCACGGGGGGGTCCACATTTGCACTTTGGCACCAGGATACCTGAGGTCGGAGGTCGAGAATCGACTTTGCTGTCATGTCATCTGACCTCTGACCTCGTGTTTTGGACACTCGGGTGAAGAGAGGAGCAGAGCTGTGGACCGATCACCTGGTGGTGAGTTGGATTCTCTGGCGGAGGAGGAAACCGGACAGACTTGGCAGAACCAAACGTGTTGTGAGGGTCTGCTGGGAACGTCTGATGGAACCCTCTGTCAGCAGGGTTTTCAACTCCCACCTCCGGGAGAGCTTCTCTCATGTCCCGAGGGAGGCTGGGGACATGGAGTCCCAGTGGACCATGTTCTCCATGTTCTCCACCTCCATTGTCGAAGCAGCTGCCGGAGCTGTGGTCTCCAGGTCTCTGGTGCCTGTCGTGGCGGCAACCCCCAAACCCGATGGTGGACACAGGAAGTAAGGGCGGCCGTCCAGCTGAAGCTTGTTGGCTCATGGGACTCCAGAAGCGGCTGATAGGAACCGGCAGGCCAAGAGAACTGCAGCCCGAGTGGTTGTGGAGGCAAAAACTCGGGTCTGGGAGGAGTTCAGGAGGCCTTTGAAGAGGACTACCGGTCGGCCTCCAAGAAATTCTGGCAAACCGTCCGGCGCCTCAGGAGGGGAAAGCAGGTCTCCGCCAACACTGTTTACAGTGGAGGTGGAGCTGCTGACCTCCACTGGGGATATTACAGGACGGTGGAAGGAATACTTTGAGGACCTCCTCAATTCCGTCGCCACGTCTTCTGTAGAGGAAGCAGAGGCTGAGGTCTCAGAGGTGGACTGAGGTCTGAGGTCTCAGAGGTGGACTGAGGTCTCAGAGGTGGATTGAGGTCTGAGGTCTCAGAGGTGGACTGAGGTCTCAGAGGTGGACTGAGGTCTGAGGTCTCAGAGGTGGACTGAGGTCTCAGAGGTGGTCTGAGGTCTCAGAGGTGGTCTGAGGTCTCAGAGGTGGACTGAGGTCTCAGAGGTGGACTGAGGTCTGAGGTCTCAGAGGTGGACTGAGGTCTCAGAGGTGGACTCGTTCGTCACCCAAGCCGAAGTCACCGAGGTGGTTGGTAAGCTCCTCGGTGGCAAGGCACCGGGGGTACCTGAAGTCTCTGGATGTGCAGGGACTGTCTTGGTTGACACATCTCTGCAACATGGCGTGGCGGTCGGGGACAGGCCTCTGGATTGGCAGACCGGGGTGGTGGTCCCCCTGTTTAAAAAGGGGGACCGGAGGGTGTGCTCCAACTATAGGGGGATCACACTCCTTAGCCTCCCTGGGAAAGTCTATGCCAGGGTACTGGAGAGGAGGATTTAACCGATAGTCGAACGTCGGATCCAGGAGTTAACCAAACGGTTTTTGTCCTAATCCTGGAACTCTGGACCAGCTCTAGACCCTCCAAATGGTGCTCCAGGGCTCATGGGAGTTTGCCCAATCAGTTTACATGTGTTTTGTGGACTTGGAGAAGGCATTCAAGTGTGTCCCTCATGATATGTTGGTGGGGGGGGCTCCGGAAATACGGAGTCTGGGGCCCCTTGTTAAGGGCCGTCCAGTCTGAATGACTGGAGCAGGAGTCTGGTCCGCATTGCCAGCAGTAAGTCAGACCTGTTCCCGGTGCATGTTGGACTCCAGCAGGGCTGCCCTTTGTCACCGGTTCTGTTCATAATCTTTATGGACAGAATTTCTAGGTGCAGCGAGGGGCCGGAGGGGGTCCGGTTTGGGGACCACAGGATTTCATCTTTTTTTGCAGATGATGTTGTCCTGTTGGCTTCATGAACCCTGGACCATCATGCACTGGATCAGCACCTCCAAATCTGAGGCCATGGTCCTCGACCGGAAGAAGGTGGCTTGCCCTCTCCAGGTCGGTGGAGAGACTCTGGTCCAGGTGGAGGAGTTTAAGTATCTTGGGGTCGAGTGAAGGAAGGATGGAGGTGAGATTAACAGGCGAATCGGTGCAGCGGCTGCAGTGTTGTGGTCGTTGTATCAGTCTGTTGTGGTGAAGAGGGAGCTGAGCCCAAAGACTAAGGTCTCGGTTTACCAGTGAAAAAACTCTCACATATGGTCTTGACCAAAAGGAGAAGATCCCGGATACAAGCGGCTGAAATGAGCTCCCTCCGTAGGGTGGCTGGACTCCCTTAGAGATAGGGTGAGGTGCTCTGAGTAGAGCTGCTACTCCTCCACATAGAGAGGAACCAGCTGAGGTGGCTCGGGCACCTCTTTAGGACGCCTCCCTTGGGAGATGTTCCGGACATGTCCCACCAAGAGGAGACCCCGGGGAGGACCTAGGACACGCTGGAGAGACCATGTCTCTCGGCTGGCCTGGGAACGCCTCGGGATCCTCCCAGAAGAGCTGGAGGAAGAGTCTGGGGACAGGAAGTCTGGGCATCTCTGCTGAGACTGCTGCCCCAATGACCCAGTGCTGGGTAAGCGGTTGAAGATGGATGGAATCATTTTTTACAGTGTGGTAGTTTGGATTCGCTTGTGTAGTATCATTTTTTACAGCGTAGAAATGTAACTGATGAGGTTGTTCGGGATCATTTTTTACAGTGTAGTAGTAGTGAAGGAGATGAGGTTGTGTGGTATCATTTCTTACAGTGTAGTAGTGTAAGTGGATGAGGTTGTGCAGTTCAATTTTTTACAGTGTGGTAGTTAACTGGATGAGGATGTGCGGTGTCATTTTTTACAGTGCGGTAGTGTAAGTGGACGAGGTTGTGCGGGATCGTTCTTTACAGCGCGTGCTCTGCGGGCTGCGCTCGCGGATGATCCGCTCTCAGACGCGTGCAGACTGTCAGCAGAAGCCCGCCGTGCTTGCCTCCCCGGCGGCTCTCTGACCCGCCCCGGACCCCCTCCCTCCCGCTCCTCCGGACTCCCAGCGGGACATGTGTGAGTGAGCAGCCCGGAGCAGTGACCCGCAGCCCGGCCGCCGCCGCCGCCGCCGCTCCGCCGCCGCCATGGAGCGGATCGGGGTCTCCTTCCTGGACCCGCTGGACGACTACGAGCTGATCCACAGGATCGGCTGCGGCACCTACGGAGACGTCTTCAAGGTGAGTGAGTGAGTGTGTGTGTGTGTGTGTGTGTGTGTGTGTGTGTGTGTGTGTGTGTGTGTGTGTGTGTGTGTGTGTGTGTGTGTGTGTGTGTGTGTGTGTGTGTGTGTGTGTGTGTGTGTGTGTGTGTGTGTGTGTGTGTGTGTGTGTGTGATGTTTTTATTGCATCCCCTGCACTGTAACCTGTAACCTGCAGGTCCAGCAGCCACAGGTTGTCCATGTCTCCATGTCTCCATGTCTCAGTGTCTCCGTGTCTCTTTGGGTTTGTTGCAGTGAATCCTCCACCTGTGATGAGGAAGTGATTCAAAAACCTGTTTTCTGCTCATTTCCTGTCAGACAACATGTGAGGGTTTCGCTCCACACTGCTGGACTAGTTTCCAGTGTTTCAGAACAAACGTGAGAGGACGAGCAGTGATTGTCTCTGTGGTCATCAGCTGCAAGCTTCCTCCACCAGGCTCAGAGCGGCTCTCCAGCTGAGCTTCTTCACTTTTAATCTCTTCCTTTTACAGAAAGTATCAGATTTGATTTATTATCATCACAGCAGCTTTTCGACCCAGTAAAAGCAGCTTTCTATTTAATTTGAATTAATGTTTTAACTTTACTTCAGATGTGATTTTTCTGAGTATTTCCCCTCAGATTATTGAGACTGAGATGTGCTTCTGGTTTTCTGTCTGGATGAACTGAGAAGTGTGATGGACCTGAGTGGGTTTCACATCCCGTCCTGGTCTCAGGGTTCTGAGCCTGGAGACCGGGTCTGGGGACCGGCTGGCGGCGTGGCGGACCCTGCAGCTCAGCAGGAAGAGCTGCTTTCAGGTTCTCTGACGGAGGTATTTGAGCGTCAGGATGCGAACTTCCTGTGCCGCCTCGCGCATCCTGCTCAGACAAAAGCTCCCGTTTCTGTCCTCGTGACGCAGAGCGCAGCTCCTCCGTCCTCACCTGAGACTGTCCCCGCTGCAGGACGAGGCCTCGGCTCCGTCTTCAGCTGTTTACCGCGTCGTTCTGGAGGACGGCGGCTCCGGGCTGTCCTTGAAGGCCGCTGGAGCGGCCAGATGGTGGAGGGCGCACCGCTGATTAGATACAAGAGGCCCAAACAGAGAGGAGCTGAGTGAAGGCTCCAGGGGTCAGAGCAGAGAAAACAGACTTGTCCAGGATCCGAGGTGGTCCATGAGCCAAGTTATCGCTGTAAACAGTTTCCAGTTCTCTTCCACAGACCCTAAAGGAAGGAACAGAGCCAGAGTTTGAAGTTAATGACATATGGCTGGACAGAGGCTGTCTGTTCACATGGGACTTTTTATTCCTCTGTAAATATAAATAAAGCCTAACTCTGCTCTGAAACACCATGTAAACGCCTGAAAACTTTATTCAGAATTAAGTTTAAATCCAAATAGACCAGTTTATTCTCCTTTGGAAGTGGAATTATTATTTAAAATTTTTTAATGACTGATTTTACTGTTTAGCACTTGGTGCTGTTTTTATGAATATGAAAAGTGCTCTACAAACACAGTTTGACTGATTGATAAAGTTTGATATATGCTAATTCGGCGCGACTTCATTCTGCTCATTCTGCGCATGCTCCGTCGCGATGACGCAAATTTTCCAAGATGGCGGCCCGCAGTCCGACTCATGTGGAGACTATTTATTTAACGGCAGTTTTAAAAGAATTGGATATAATGAAACGAGCAGATCGACTGGCGCTTAACAGCGCGGACATTGTCAAAGCTGCAACAGAAAAGTTAATCGAGAAAGAACGACGAGAAAAACGCTGTTTACTTCCGGGAGACGTCTCTACGTCACGGCCGCCCCGTCCAATCAGAACGCTTCACAGACCCCGGCGTGAGAGAGGAGTTAATCCTTTGTTTTTCCCATGTAAACACCGAGATCATGAATATAATTCTGAATTACGTAATTCAGAATGAACCCATTCCTAATTAAAAACACCCTGTGACCGCACTCAGTCTGAACTACAGCTGTTTGGAGTGAAGTGTTCCCTCCTCTGGTTCTAGCCAGAACTCTGCTGCCGCGTTTTGAACCAACTGAAGACTTTTCAGAGTTATTTAGACCCCTGATAAGAGGGAATTACACTGGATGGAACCGAAGCAGGCTGAATTCCTCTGACGGCAGCTGTTTTCCGTCTCGGCGTTGGCGTTCGGTGTAGTTTTGCCGGCGGTATTTCAGTGGGAGGGACGCTCATTGTGTGGCTGCTCCAGGCTCTTTCCCGCTCCTGCTGTTTTGGCTGCGGTTCCTGCTCCTTCAGTTCCCCTCAGATCAGGTCATTGTTGGGCTGGACACTTTAAATCTGGGCTCCACAGCTGGTTTGACCTCCGGGTCGACTGTGACCCGAGATCCGACCGCATCCAGGACAACACCTTAAAAAAACACACACCATGACAAAACCAATGTTTTATGCTCAGTTTGCTCTGAAGTTTTTTCACATTTATTTATTGCTGAAATGTGAGACTGATGGAAAATTCCATAAGGTTTATTTATTGTTTGACCAGAGAGCTACAAAAAATACATTTTGACGTTGAAGGACAGAGATCAAATATTTCCAAATGTTTAATTTAGATTTTTTTCCAATTCCTCATTCCACATCGTTTTCTGTGACAGAAGGTGATCGGTTTATCTCCAGCTGTTTGTGCAGATCATTGAGAAAATGCTGATTTATAGATTAATGTTTGCTCTGTTTGTCTCTTCCGAGCCACCATACTCCAAGTTTTCTCTGATCGGCCAATCAGAGAGCTTGTAGTTCAGTTTGACTCACATGCAGGAGGACGTCTTTCTACAGATTGCTTATTTCTTCTCACGCTGCTGCTGCTGCTGCTGCTGCAGGTAGAAAACAGGAAGTGTTGATCTGTTAATAGAAAAGAAGGTCACGGATGTGACAAGCGGAGGTTAACGTGTCAGTGTGACGTCACAGAAGGCCGACAGCTGCAAGTCATCCACAAACGGATCATCGCGTCACCCTGAAGCGCAGTTGTTTCTCTAAGTTGTTTTATTAGTTCCTGGTTTTATATCACATGATCCAAGAAACAGAAGTTGATGGAGCCAATGGCCTGATCGCCATGGCAACCAGTAATCACCAGTGAAGATCTGGGACTGACAGAATAATCAATAAATGTACTTTGGAGTTCAGTTGTTCAGCTCCTGCTGTCACTTTCACTGCTGCTTGGCGAATTCACCACATTAGCTCCCTCCCTTGTCGGTGGAGTTTGCATGTTCTCCATTCCCCTCCTCAGCCCGGACACTGGTGTGTGTCAGAGCGACATTGTCCAGGCGTTCATGGATCGCCCGGCGCCGCCTCACCACCGTCCCTGAGACGACACGACGGCTCATTGTGGAGCGACCACGGCGGACGGCGGCAGATCCCGGCGCACGGCGGCTCTTGCCGTGACCGCAGCGTGTGTGCCTGCTGTGAATGGCGGCAGACAAAGGCCCATTATGGCGCCCACCAGCGCCCGGCCGGGTCAAAGGCCGGGACCTCTGGACACGTGAGCGTGTGGGCTCTCGGCCGTCACACTGCCGGGCATTCAGACCAGACGCTGCTCGGTCCCGGCGCTGCTCCACAACAACGCCGCCTGTCCTCATGTGGAGCCGCCGGCTCACATGTGACCTTTGTTCTCGACATGAACTGGACAGACGGCCTTGTTTTCCACACGAACGTGATCTGCAGATAAACACGAGGTGCTGGGGATGACGGCTGATGAGCGACCGGCGCTCAGCTGGAGGGAGGAACCAGAGCAGCAGCACTGCAGGATGCTTACAACCGAAAAGGCAGAAAACGCTAAAAAGCTCTGAAACAACCAAAAAGACACACAGAGAACCTGAATCTCAGTCTCGCTCTGAAACGGTTTCCCCGAATGACTTCAGAGGGGGTTTGCGTCCCGATCGCGGCAGCTTCCGTTTCCTCTCGGGGTTTGCGAGCCGCCGTTGGAGCCGCGGTGAGCTGCAGAGCCAGGAAGCCTGCGGCGCAACAGGAAAGAAAACAGGAAGTGAGCGTAGCTCATGTGAAGGCCCGTCAACCGCCACCTGCTCGGTTCTGAACCGCTCTGAAATGTTCCGGCTGATGTTGGTGGAAACGGGCCGATACCGGTGGAAAGCTCCGTTTGACAACGGAGTCAAGGTTCTGTCTGAAAGTCAGAGGAAACGCTGAGTCCAGCGTCGGTGAAATCTCAGTTAAAGATCAGAAGCTCTGTGTGAGCTGATGAAGCTCTTCTGTTCTGATCACTCATGAGCGGCTCTGAGAACCTCAGGACCTGTTGGAGTGTCTCGGTACGCAACGTCACATTCCTGCAGGCCTGAACCAGGACCTGGACCAGGACCAGGCTGCTCTGTGCCTTCCTCCGCTCAGCTGGATCAGACCTTGGTGTTCCAGAGTAGAGACCATGGTCTGTGTCTCTGGACCAGGCGGGTCTGATAAAGGATGGAGGGGTCTTAGTCCTGGTGCTCTGACTCTTCTCCAGATCCAGTTCATCATATTACAGATCCGTCAGATGCTCAGATCTCCAGAAAAACGTCTCCTCATGTCCAGACGTCTGTCTCTAAATGAAAACCTGTTTTTAACGGAGAGGTCAAAGGTCATCCACAGCATTCATGTTCAGAATATGTCTGAAAATAAAGAAAGCTGGACTCACGTTCTGTGGATTTGGATGAAACGCTCAGTGGTAGATTCCCCTTGTTTCTTGGAGTCCTCTGCTGGTTTGAACTCTGAGGACACACTCTTCACTCAGGACACACTCTTCACTCAGGACACACTCTTCACTCAGGACTCACTCTTCACTCAGGACACACTCTTCACTCAGGACACACTCTTCACTCACTCTTCACTCAGGACACACTCTTCACTCAGGACACACTCTTCGCTCAGGACACACTCTTCACTCAGGACACACTCTTCACTCACTCTTCACTCAGGACACACTCTTCACTCACTCTTCACTCAGGACACACTCTTCACTCACTCTTCACTCAGGACACACTCTTCACTCACTCTTCACTCAGGACACACTCTTCACTCAGGACACACTCTTCACTCACTCTTCACTCAGGACACACTCTTCACTCACTCTTCACTCAGGACACACTCTTCACTCACTCTTCACTCAGGACACACTCTTCACTCAGGACACACTCCACTGATTCACTCTCAATCATGTTTCTCCTGAAGGCTCGAAACATCTCCACTTCTGAACTGGCAGCCATCAAGATCGTCAAGCTGGACCCTGGTATACACACACACACACACACACACACACACACACACACACACACACACACACACACACACACACACCGTCACTAACATGGATTATTAATTTTTATCCTTCAAAGTGTTTTAAATAAATGTAAATTCTTTAATTAAGTGCGTGTGCGTGCGTGTGTGTGTGTGTGTGTGTGTGTGTGTATGTGTCCAGGCGATGACATTACGTCCATCCAGCAGGAGATCACCATGATGAAGGAGTGTAAACATAAGAACATCGTGGCGTACTTCGGCAGCTACCACAGGTTCAGCCTGCCTCTGAAGCTCTGGGACCACACCACCGAAAACTTGATCAGCTCATGTTTTTAGCCATTTTCTTGAGATTAAGATTTTTCAATGGATTTTTATTAGCTATAAACATTTGTTTTTTGTAAACCTAAGTAAAATAACAGGGTCGTTTTATTCCAGTTTCTTCCTGGTAAAGAACAATTCAAACATGTGGAACTAAAAGCGGCACGTCTCTCTTTAGGAACACCAAGTTGTGGATCTGCATGGAGTATTGTGGAGGAGGTTCTCTGCAGGACATCTACCACGGTACACACACACACACACACACACACACACACGCAAAAATACACCATCCATCCATCCATCCATGGATGTTAGAAGAGGAAGATGCTCTGTAATCTGGACGTTACTATATATCTATGTTTCAGGACTCAGTAGACAGGAGTTTAGTGAATAAGTAAGCGATTAGCCTCATGCTAATGCTAACAGTGGGCTCAGTGAGACAGCAGCTTAGTTACATTTCAAGAACAGAGGAACTGTTTTCCTGACAGTATAATCACTTCATGACATGTTATGATAACATGTGACAGTAACAGCCCTGCTAATGTCATGCTAATGTCATGCTAATGTAGCTAATGCTAATGTGACGAGACGCTGATGGGGGTTTCCTTGCAGTGACGGGTCCTCTGAAGGAGAAGCAGATCGCCTTCGTGTGCCGGGAGACTCTCCAGGTAACCTGTCCTCTCTCCGGGCTCTCAGAGACCTGCTGCCGGCCTGGACCAGCACAGTTTTGGACCCTTTGAACGGCTACACAGCGCTGTGTTTGTCTCTCTGCTCTCCGGGGTTGATTCCAGACCTGCTGTAGTTTCACTCAAATCAGATTTTCTTTGGAAAATGATTCCAGATCATGAGTTAAACCTCGAACCGGTCCTGCAATACCTCTTCAAACCACATGGTGGTGTAGTGAGCTACGAATGATGGTCTGGAAGCACTGTGAAGCAAAACTCTGAGAGCTCAGCGCTGCCCCCCAGTGCACCGGAGTGGAACCAGCTGAAATATGAACCATAGCACTGAAACTCTGCGTCTCTTCCAGGGTTTGTATCACCTGCACGAAACCGGCAAGATGCACCGAGACATCAAGGTACGCTCGCTGGCTACAGCTTCACCGGGGCCTCCACTCACCGCCGTGCATGACCTGTGTGTGTGTGTGTGTGTGTGTGTGTGTGTGTGTGTTTTCTCTGCAGGGAGCAAACATCCTCCTGACAGAGCGAGGAGATGTGAAACTGGGTTAGTCTCTTCTTCTGCTTTAACTGCTCTCGACTTCACTACCTGAACCACACTCATCCTGTGTGTGTGTTTCTGTGTGTGTGTGTGTGTGTGTGTGTGTGCAGCTGACTTTGGAGTGGCAGCAGAGATCAGCGCCTCGGTGGCGAAGAGGAAGTCGTTCATCGGGACGCCGTACTGGTGAGCTGCAGTCTTTCAGGCGCAGTTAGCCCCGCCCCCTCCGCCCTGACGGCTCTCCCTCTCCAGGATGGCTCCAGAGGTGGCGGCGGTGGAGAAGAAGGGCGGCTACAACCACCTGTGCGACATCTGGGCGGTGGGCATCACGGCCATCGAGCTGGCCGAGCTGCAGCCGCCCATGTTCGACCTCCACCCGATGAGGTGAGTCGGCGTCGCCCGGCCAGAGACTCGGGCCGCCGGGGGACGCCACCTGAACAGGAAGTGTCTTTCAGGGCGCTGATGCTGATGTCCAAGAGCAGCTTCCAGCCGCCCAGACTGAAGGACAAGGCCAAGTGGTGAGTGTTGGCTCAGCGTCGGCGGCGGCGTTCGGCCCGTCCAGCGCTCAGCGGTTCCTCCGTCCGCAGGTCCGCCGGGTTCCACAGCTTCGTGAAGATGGCGCTCATTAAAAGCACCAGGAAGAGGCCGTCGGCCGAGACGCTGCTGCAGGTCGGTGCTGCCTTGCCCACTGACTCATTTTAAACCTGGTGGTTTAACCAGCAGCCTCCTCCTCCTCCTCCTCCTCCTCCAGCATCCCTTCGTCACCCAGCTGCTGACCCGGAACCTGGTCATCGAGCTGCTGGACCTGGCCAGCAACCCCGAGCTGCACGGCTGCAGCACCAACAGCCTGGACGACGGCGAGCTGGAGGTCAGTGTGACCTTCAGGGAGGCTGCAGTGTGCCTGGCTGAGCGGTGTGAGGGCGTGTGAGGGAGTGTGAAGGAGTGTGAGGCTGTGTGAAGCAGTATGAAGGTGTGTGAAGCAGTCTGTGTGTTTACATGGGAGTTTTTATTCCTCTATAAGTTTGAATGAATAAATATTTATGCTCTAAAGTGACCATATAAACGTCTGAAAATGTATTCAGAATTCAGTTTAAATCCAAGCAGACCGGCGGGTTTATTCTCCTTTGGAAGAGGAATTTTATGCTAATTGGGCGCGACTTCATTCTGGTCGTTCTGCGCATGCTCCGTCGTGATGACGTAATTTTCCGAGATGGCGGCCCGGGGTCCGCGTTTTGACTCGTACGAAGACGATTTATTTAACGGCAGTTTTAGAGGAATCGGATATAATGAAACGAGCGGATCGACGGGCGCTTAACAACGCGGACATTTTCAACGCTGTAGCGCCAAAGTTAATCGACAAACGAGAGAAAAACGCTGTTTACTTCCGGGAGATGTCATTACGTCACGGCCGCCCCGTCCAATCAGAACGCTCCGCAGACCCCGGCGTGAGAGAGGATTTAATCCTTCGTTTTTCCCATGAAAACACCAAGATAAAATATAATTCTGAATATAGTCCTGAATTACTTAATTCAGAATAGACCATTTCCTGATTAAAACACCCTGCAGCCAGACTCAGTGTGAAGAAACGCCTCAAAGTGTTGATGTGTTTTTCCAGGTCGGGGACGAAACTCCAGACAAGATCCAGTCAGCAGGGAAACATCTGCCCGTGGAGAGAACGCTGTCTGAAGAACAATGTGAACACACACTCTCACACACGCCTGTACACACACTGAAACAGTGGACACATGATGGCTTCAATACACTGCAAAAAATAGTGGCCAAAATACAAGATATCAAAACTAAATTAAAGAAAATGACTCTTAAAATGAGTGAAATTGTCTGTCCATGCAGCAAGTAAACTTAACTAAAAAAAGAGATCTTGATGTAAGAATTTTAAATCAAGAAATAAGTCTCTCTATCTTGAATTTATCTGAAATGAATGAGCATGAGTCCCTGTGTTCCTCCTCCTCCAGCAGCTCCCCTGAGGTCCGCCTCTCCTCCACAGCTGGACTGAACCACGCCCCTCCACCACGCTAATGTCCTCACATTCAAAGAAATGAAAATAACCTCTGGATTCTGGAGGCGAAGCTTCTGAGCTCGTCTTTAAAAGATGAACCAGATTCATCGATCTGGTGTTGAATCTTTTCTGGGTTTCCAGTCAGCTGTCGGGTCTCCTCTGGACTCTGGCGGCTGCAGGTCGGAGCTCCACTGTACGCTTCTTGTCCCGCCGATGACAGGCTGCATTGTTCCGCCGTCCAGCATGCAGTGCTGCGGTCTCCATAATGTGAGGACAAAGCACAAAGTTCTCCCCGACCCCCCTCAGGGCTGCTGCAGGCTGTCGGGTGACCGCCGGCGGCGTCACTGACCGCCGGCGGTCACCTCACGATGCAAACCTCCTCGTTTCAGAGACGTTAATCATTCACACGGCAACACATTGCCCCGGAAAGGGAGGAAGCGCCAAAAGCGATGTAGTTTTCGTGTTGGTAGACTGCTGTTTGTAATGAAACCACATGACAGCGTGTCCGCCGTCCACAAGGAGGCGGAGCCTGAACGGTTCCAGAGAGTTCCACTTTGGGACTCGTTTTTGTTTTCAGTGACTTTGAGCAAAGACTCAAAAAAACTGAGGGGAAGTAACGGACGAGACACTCCGCTCAGCAGACGAGACCAGATTTCCACTTTGCTTTTAAGAAAAATAAGATGACAAAATATAACTGAAAAAATAGAGTTTTTTGTTTGAGTCAGATTCACCTGGAGCCACAAAACACCAACCGTCAAAAAGAAGAAAACACCCCAGTCCTTTAGATGTGTTTTCATTAAAATGATCTGATGTTTTTCGCCATTGAAGCATTTGTAGCAGTTTATGCTCAGTTTATCTATTTTAGCTGTTTAAATTATTCAACCTGCAACTATTTCAGCATCTTTATCTGCTTTGTTTCAGGATTAGTTTTTGTAATGTCAGTTATTGTTATTTGTCTTCAGCAGTTTTAGCTTTTCAAACAGTTTAAACATTCCAGTTTAACCATTATTAGCAGTTTAGCTAGTTTAACCAATTCAGATATTTTGTCTTTTAAATCTGCTTTAGCTCTTTTAGCCTTTTTTTTTTGACCTTATGAAAAGCAGCAGGGTGTCGGTGGAAGGAAAGGGGGTCGGTGGAGCGGTGTTGGCGTTGTGGGGGGGTTATCACAGAGCCACTCGCCGCGGCGGGTCGATCCAGATCTGACCTCGCCGCTCTGCTCTCGTTTCAGTCGACCAGGTGAAGTTCGGCCCCCCGCGGAGGAAGGTCACGGAGCCCTACCCGGACCTGGTAATCCAGTTGTGCACCCAGAGCCGTGTGAGCGCTCATGAATGAAAAACTGAGGTTCTGCTGGGTTCTGCTTCCAGCAGGGATCGTATGACGACGACTGGAGCCTCTCTGGAGACGAAGACAACTCGCCGTAAGAGCTTCCTGCCTCACTTTCCCCAATGAAACCTCACAATTTACACCTTTTTTTCACGTCTTCCAGCCTCTCGGCAACAACAAGAGTGTTTCTTAGAACGCACCAGCTCCTCTCCAGCAGAGCGAATGTTTCCCACACTGAAAACACCGTCATCTGCATACATGGAGAACATGTCTTGCGTCCCGTGTTCTCTGAACTATGGGGTCTCTCTTTCTTTGGTTGTTTGGCTGCTTGTGAGACTTGGCGGTACCGACCGTGTTTGACCACTAGATGTCTCTGTGTGACAGCAGAAAGCTGCTACAGAACCGCAGAAGAACTCTCCACACTGGGACCCGCGCGGTGCCGTGTGGACAGATGTGTAGATGTGTGTGCGTGGGTGTGTGTGCGTGCAGTGTTGTCGCTGCAGATAATGAGAGCTGTCAGGCCCCTCGGGCCTGGAGCCACGTAAACACCAGGTCTTCCTGTTGCAGGAGCCTGCTGGAGTGTGTGGAGCAAGCTCTGCAGCTGAGGTAGGCCTCGCCGTCCCCGCTGACAGCAGTGTTCCCCCCCCCATCGCTCGCCCTTCCACCCAGACCTGGCGCTTGCCTCGGCCCCCGGCCTCGTCCAGATGTGAACAGCAGCTAGTGTGTGTTTGTGGAGCTGCGGACTGCGTCGTTCAGCCGTCTGCTACCCGGCGCTGTCGCTGAGCTCTGTTCATGTCAGCCGGTCTACAACCCCCCAGCATCCCTCAGTCCCCCTCTACCCTCCCTCCGCCCCTCCTCCGCCCCTCAGCCCCTCAGCCCCCCCCCTCGCCGGCTCGTTGTGGCGCTGGGCTTGCAGGTGACTTGGCGGTTGGAGATTCTCACCAGGACTCTGTTGCTCCTCTTGTCTTTCAGGAGTCTGACCATCAAGAGGGCGCCATCTGCTGAGGTGAGTGTGAGCTGCACTCAGACAGTCTGAACTTCAGGAAGAGAGTCGAGGAACAGACGGAGGGAAACAGAGCTGTAATTTGCTTCGCATATCTTTGAGGAACCGTCGGTTTCCTGCAGTCTTTCATTATCCTGGAGTCGGCAGTGTCAGGAAACTCAGAATTTAACCCCACGGCGTTTGCTGCTCTGCATGTTGGATCAGGATTTAGGATGCTGGATTCATTTCTGATCCCGTTCATCGTCCTCATGTGTCTGAGTTTAGTTTCCAACCAATGCAAAGAGGCTTTGTGTTTCCCGCCGGTTCCAGGGCGGCCGGCGGAGCGGCCTGTTCAGTCCCGCCACGGCGTCTCTTCCCGCCTTCAGCTGTCTGAACACCAGCTCCGAGGACAAGGAGCCCACGCTGAGACCGAGCTGCACGCTGGGCCCGGACGCCGCCGCCGCCGCCACGGCCGATTCCTCCTCCAGCGCAGGTGCGGGTCCAGAACGGGGCAAAAGCCCGGCAGGGTGTGAGGGTCTGCTGTTTGGCTCGAAGCAGGGGTGTCAAACATGTGGCCCATGGGCCACAACTGGCCCACTAGAGGTTTGAAGAAGAAATCAGAAAGTGAACATGACAAAGACAGTTGTTTTTTTTTTCAATGAAACTGTCTGCAGTTCCAGACCTGTCCACTAGGCGGCCACAGCACAAGAAGCATCAAGTTCACTGAGAATTTGCTTTTGAAAATGTGAATAATTCCAGGCTCTCCCTGTACGTCTGCACTGGAACCGACAAAAAATATGTGCCGTTGCTAAAAATAAGTTTTCAGTTTGGCTTTTCTTCTTTTTGCTGTCATTTTGTGTCATTTTTGCTGTTATTGTGCTTCATTTCAGTGTCATTTTGCTTCATTTTTCTTCATTTTTTTGTCATTTAGTTTTATTTTCTTGTCATTTTTCATTTTGCTTCATTTTGCTGTCATGTCATTTTGCTGTCATTTTCTTCTGTTCGTGTCATTTTGCTGTCATTTTCTTCATTTTGCTGTCATCTTGTCTCGTTTCACTGTCATTTTGCCACATTTTTATTCATTTTGCCGTCTCTTTGTGTCTTTTTGTGTCATTTTGGATCATTTTGCTGTCATTTTGTTTCATTTTGCTTCAATTTTCTGTCATTTTGCTGCAACTTTTGTTCATTTTGTGTCATTTTGTTTGAATTACTTGTAATTTTTCATCATTTTGCTGTCATTTTGTGTCTTCTTGTGCCATTTTGCTATCATTTTTCATCATTTTGCTGTCATTTTTTCTTCATTTCGCTGTCCTTTTGTATCATTTCTCTGTCATTTTTATTCATTTAGTGTCATTTTGCTGTCACATTCCTTCATTTGGTGTCATTTTGCTGTCCTTTTGTGTCATTTCTCTGTCCTATTTCTTCATTTAGTGTCATTTCTCTGTCGTTTTTCTTCCTTTGGTGTCGTTTTGCTGTCCGGCAGCGCTGGCCCGGTGCTCGGCCACGCAGGACATCAGGCAGCGCTGCAGCGGGGACGCCGTCACGGCGGACAGACGCTCGCTCGGCGGTTTTCCGTCCCTGAAGAAAGAGCCGCCGCTGTCTCCTGAGTGGAGCACGCTGCGGAGGAAGACGGAGGACTCTGTGAGTTCCCGTCGAGACGCCCCAGACAGTCGTCAACTTGTGTGATTTGCTAACCGAATAACTTGCTAATGAGCCGGTTGGGACCGTCAGTGACAATGTGCCGTGTTCTGTTGTGTGTAACCGGCGGACCTTCTAGCGGGCTGATTGTCATGGACTTCCTCCCACCCCCCAAGTCCATGTAAGTGTGACAGCTAACTGCATGTGAGCCGCAGTCTGAGCTGACCCACGGTGACTAACCAGACCCCCGCGGCGCAGCGCGGCGCCACGCTTCAGCAACATTCGCTTTGCCTCGCGGCGGAAAGGAAGCGTCTTCCTAACCGGGTTCTGCTCCCGCAGATGGGAGCCTGCTTCTCCAAGGTCTTCAACGGCTGTCCTCTGCAGATCCACTGCGCCGTCACATGGATCTTACCCCAAACGCGAGGTATGGAGGACCGGCGTCTCCTCAGGACGGCGTTGTCCAGCCGCTAGAGGTCCTGAAGTGTCTCATCCTCTCCAGATCAGTACCTCCTTCTGGGGGCGGAGGAGGGAATCTACACCCTGAACCTGAATGAGCTGCATGAGGACACGCTGGAGAAGGTAGGAGGGACGTCCTCTGTCAGCGGCTAATGCTAGCCTCGCGTCCGTCCTGTCAGAGAAGGGTTATAGAAAATAAAGACAAATATTTCTGAACAAACATTAGCTAAGGTTGGATTCATGAAACGTATAATTTTAATATATTTTGTAAAATTCTTGCCTTTTGAGGTCATTTTTAAAAGATTTTTCTCATGGATTTTCCCGCTTTAGCACATCCTCGCTAGTTTAGCCTCATTAGCTATGTAGCTGTGTTTAGCCGCTGTGTTTCATAATAATTAGAGCAGTTTTAGCTTTATTGCCCGCTAACTCATTTTTGATCTTCATTTTTCTGTATTTTTCTCCCTTTTCTTTTCCTTAAAAAAAGCTAAAGCTAGCCAAAAAACAGCTATGCTCACAAATTTATTGAAGTTACTTTGATTATTAATTTGTACAGTTGTTTTGTTTTGTTCTATTCTCTAGTAGTTTTCATTATATCCATTTTTAGCCTGCAGACCAGACTATTTTTCTAAATAAGTGTGGAATGCTAAAATAAAATGAAAAGAATACTTAAAGGTGCTGTAGGCAGGATTTTGCTAGTCAATGCTATTTTTTCTGTGTTTTCTTTGGATTAAATGTTAGAGTATCCATTGATAATCCTTTAGGAGTGTAGCATAATTGCACTACCGCGAGGGCGCAGCGTTTCCATCTGTCTCTGTTCTGAGCTGAAAAGGAATCTCGACAGCTCCAGGTATCTTTGACCAATCAGAGGAGCCCCTGAGGCTCTAACCGTGATTGGTCGAGGGGCGTTCATCACACGTTCTTGTGGGAGGGCCTTAACTTGCGTAAGGGTGTGATTTTAGAGAAAACAGGACAGGACTGGCTGTGCTGGGTTTCAAATCGCCATCTTAGATGGGTCAAAGATGGAGATGCTATGGCGGAGATGCTGAATCCTGCCTACAGCACCTTTAAGGTTTGAGTTGCAGACCCTCTGGACCGTCTCCCGGATGAACTGAAGGGACGTTCTCAGGTTCTCTGCTGAAGCAGAATGAAATGAATGTTTCCCTGAATCGATCAGACTGAATCACGCCGTCGCTCCGTTCCCTGACTGGTTTCTGGTGTTTGGTCCACAGCTGCTGCCTCAGAGGTGTGTGTGGCTCTACGTGATGAACAACGTGCTCATGTCGGTCTCAGGTAACGGTCGAGCTCCAGAACACGCAGGGTTCTGCGTGTTCTGGGCAGAACTGACCCCGGTCTGTCCCTCAGGGAAGTCCTCGCAGCTCTACTCCCACAGTCTGACGGCTCTGTTCGAGCAGCGAGGCCATCTGCAGAAGAAGCAGGGCAGCCTGGCGCTCAGCACCAGCCGCCTCACCGAGAGGATCAGCCACAGGTAGGCCCGGGCCCGGGGCCAGCAGGGACCGGCAGGGACCAGACACAGAACCTGCAGGGAACCAGGCAGGGAACCTGCAGGAACCAGACCGAGAACCTGCAGGAACCAGACCGAGAACCTGCAGGAACCAGACCGAGAAACTGCAGGAATCGGATAAACAAACCTACAGGAACACCAAAGGGAACCTGCAGGGCCAGGGACACCACAGAGAACCTGTGGGAAACCTATTGGGAACCTGCAGGAAGGCCACAGAGGACTTGTAGGGACAAGACAGAAAACCTACCAGAACCCCACAGGGAACCTGCATGAATCAGACTGAGAACCTGCAGGAACCCCACATATAGCTTTTAACAGGGAAAGGCCACACTGCATGGAAGCTAAAGATCCAATGTGATGGTTCCTGGTACTAGGTGATGGTTCCTGGTACTAGGTGATGGTTCCTGGTACTAGGTGATGGTTCCTGGTACTAGGTGATGGTTCCTGTGATGTTTCCTGGTACTAGGTGATGGTTCCTGGTACTAGGTGATGGTTCCTGGTACTAGGTGATGGTTCCTGGTACTAGGTGATGGTTCCTGGTACTAGGTGATGGTTCCTGGTACTAGGTGATGGTTCCTGGTACTAGGTGATGGGTCCTGTGATGGTTCCTGCTACTAGGTGATGGTTCCTGGTACTAGGTGATGGTTCCTGGTACTAGGTGATGGTTCCTGTGATGGTTCCTGCTACTAGGTGATGATGGGTCCTGTGATGGTTCCTGCTACTAGGTGATGGTTCCTGGTACTAGGTGATGGTTCCTGCTACTAGGTGATGGTTCCTGGTACTAGGTGATGGTTCCTGCTACTAGGTGATGGTTCCTGGTACTAGGTGATGGTTCCTGTGATGGTTCCTGGTACTCGGTGACTGTTCTGGCTTCTCCTCTCAGCAGAAAGTTTGCCATATCTGTGAAGATCCCGGACACTAAAGGCTGCCGGAGGTGCAGCGTCGGTAGGTGAACCGGACCGGGTTCTGACGGTTCTGACGGTTCCCCGGCCTTCTCTGGGTCTCACCCTCCACCTGTGTGTCTGAAGCCAGGAACCCGTACACCGACAGCACCTTCCTGTGTGGAGCCGTCCCCTCGGGCCTCGTCCTGCTGCTGTGGTATGAACCTCTGCAGAAGTTCATGCATCTGAAGGTCTGTACCGGATCTGAGCTGGAAATCAGTGGAGTACGTCCGCTGAGAGAGAGAGAAGTCCCCGATCTGAGCCCGATCTGCCCCTCCTCAGCACATAGCGGTCCGCCTCCCGGACTCCCTGCCCATCTTCGAGCTGCTGGTGTCGGCGTCGGACGAGGTTCCTCAGCTGTGCGTGGGCGTGCGGAGCTGCAGCTCCAGGAGGCCTGCCGCCAGCCAGCAGCTGCAGTTCGACCTGGTGGAGCTCAGCGGGGCGCCCGCCGCCGCTCCGGGTCAGATCCGGGGGGGAGAGGGGGGGGAGAGGGGGGGGGCGAGGGTCCGGCCGCTCGTTCAAACCCGAGTTTTCCGAGTCAGCTCTTTGGAGATGGAATTCTTTTTGAGGACCAGTCCGATGTGTCCTGACGTGACCCCGTGTCTCTGTCCACGTCCCGCAGACGGCGGCGCTCTCACGGCCGTGCAGGTGACCCAGCTGGACCGCGACACGGTTCTGATCGCGCTGGAGAGTGAGTGTGCTGCCGGCGGACCGGGGGTCCGGTGTGAGGCTGCAGGCTGACGCTGTGCCGCTCTCCTCCGCAGAGACGGTGAAGGTGGTGAACATGAGGGGCCTGCCGTCCACGGAGCTGGCTCCGGAGATGCTCTTCGACTTCAGCATTGAAACACTAGGTAACGGAAGCTCAATGGACTGCAGCGCTCCTTTAAAATCACTGTCATACAACTTGCCCTGACCAAGAAGGCTGCCCTCTTTGATCAGAGTGTGTGTGTGTGTGTGTGTGTGTGTGTGTGTGTGTGTGTTGCCAGTGTGCTTACAGGACAGTGTCCTGGCTTTCTGGAAGCACGGCCTCAAAGGGAGGAGCCTTTATGGAGACGAGGTGAGAGAGATTCTTCCTCTTCCGCGTGTCTTCGCTCCGTCGGTGTGATTTCTGTGTTCCCTCTCCGCCTGCAGGTCACACAGGAGATCACAGACGAGACCCGGGTCTTCAGGGTTCTGGGCACCAACAGGTGAGTTCTCGCTCGTCCGGCAGGGGAGGGAGTGGAGGAGTCCTGGAGGAGCTGAGAGCGCTTCCGCCTGTTGTTCCAGAGACATCATCCTCCAGAGCACTCCCACCGGCCAGCCCTCCGCCCTGAGCAACCTCTACATCCTGACGGGGCACGAGAGCAGCTACTGACAGGGGGCGGGGCCAGGAGAAAGCAGCGCTGCCGTCCCTGCGGTGGGCCTCCAGCTGCCTCACTCGTCCATGTTGTTGTAGCGCCAGCGGCACTCGGCCGAGGATCAGGAGCTGGAGCGCTCCACTAACACCCAGCCGCCGCCACGCTGGGAGGAGCAGCTGAGCGGCCTCAGCGGATTCACTTCCTGCTGCTTTCCATCGACTCGGATCTTAGAACTAGATGGTTTTAATGCAGATGTGGAGTTTAGGAAGTTAACATTCATTCATTCACTCATCAATGTGAATATATACGGTCATTTCTTGTTTACTTGCTTCTTTAAAAGATGAAAAAAATGGACATGAGAGATTGTATTATATATAAGAATGCTATTTATTCATTTTTTAACTGTCCATCCGTCTTCAGTGAGTTTTAGCAGGCCGTATTCTCACCTTCAGGACATTTAGAGTCAACGCTCTGCATGATTTTGGATTGTGAGAGGAACCGGAAGACCTGGAGAAAAACTAAACCAAGCGCAGGTAGAACATGCAAACCCCGCATGAAAGAGGCCACTAACCACTACACCAGCATCAGCAGTTTCTCTTCAAAATTAATTTATCACAGGGATTTAAAAAAAAAAAAAATGACGGCGAACGTTCATCGGTGCTCCTGGGAAGAAGGCTCCTGTCGGTTCCTGTCGGTTCCTCCCGGTTCCTCACCTGTCCATGCAGCAGAGCATCCAGGTGCTAAGAAGCTAAGCTAACATTAGCAGCTATGACAAGAGGAAAGTTTTCCTTAAAAAAATAAAAAGCTGCAGGATGGAAGTGTTAAGGCTGTCCCCTCAATGCTAACATGTGGCTAACGCTAACGTTCTACCTGCTGTTCCCTCTTGTGTGAAATCCTGAGACGCCTTTAATTACAAATAAATATGGTTCGTGTTTTTCAGTGAGTTCCTTTTTCTACTAATATTCAGAAAACAAGACAATCCTGTCTTTACTAGTTTAAACACAAACTGGAACGCTGCAGTGTTTCAGTTCGTTTTCCAGAGGAAGTGACGGAATTCTGAGATCCGAGAAATGAAAAGCAGCAGAGCGTCTGAATCCCGCTTCAGTCCTCCGGCGCGTTTCACCCGGACAGAAACACCAGAACCGGCAGAGCCGCTCCAGATGTTACCGTACAGCTCTCTCCTCGAACGCAGCGACGGTGTTTAACAGGCGTTCGGCGATGTTTCAGTGGCAGCTTCAGCCTCATTTTCAGTAGGGAGTTCGCAGCTGTTCTACAGTTGTGAGGAGCAGAACATGATGGGAGTCCCCAGGCGTTCACCATGTGAGATTAAGAAGGTCTGGACTCACTGAAACAGCTCGTGGGATCTCTGGGTTTTCAGTCACATGACCGCACCGACAGTTATAACTGTACCGATTTACACCGAGGAAAGAGGAAGATCTGGAGTTTTCTGCTTTAAACTTACCGAACTGAAACAAATCTGAGTTCTGAGTCGTGTTGTAATAAAAGAATGAAGTGTTTACAGGATATTTTAGTAGAAGAGGACAAAATAAACAGGGTTCTTTGTTCTTAGAAAGCAGCACTAACGTGTAAGAAAATGCTCTGAAGAGGTTTTTAATTCCAGATGTGAGTCTGTATCATCTGGATTTGCTGTGTCTGAGTGAACTGTGCACCCCACTACATCCCACTGCCGCGATATTTATGTTATTTATAGAGAGCAGAGCCCCGTCGTTCTTTCACAGACACTTGAAAGACACGATATGCATCTGAACATTTGGGTTTTTAAGAGTTTTTATTGTGTTTTGTACATAATAACACAGTATGGAGGGAAATAAAAGCTTTTAATACGGAGTTGGTTTCACTGAGTGTGTGTGGATACCAGCATGTCTACCAGCTCGTCCACATGAACCCTTATTGTCTTACTTTTGTTGTTGGTTGGCTGGAAACATTTATTATGGGTGCTGCGTTGTTCTGTTTCCTTCTCTCATTAATAAAATCTGAGGAGAGACCTAATCCCAAATCAACATGTCCAAAAGACAAACAACCGACATCAGAGCAGACCGTGTGTTAATCCACAGAATCGCCATCAGACGTCCTCAAATTTAACTTGAGACTGATCAAGCTAATGTACCAAATCTACACATGCTGACATGTCTGTGCCCTGGTACAGACGCTCTGGCACCGTTAAAGAAAAAAACCAAAATAGGGTTAGGGTTAGTCTTACCAGCGACACAAGAACAAACATTACTGAACATCCAAGGTGTGTTAGACACAGAGAACCATCAGTCTCAGGAGTGTTTTCCATTATTTTATTTGTCCAGGAGCAGAGATCAACAGAAATAAACACAGAGCTGCAGAACAGGTGACTGAGAACGAAGAGGGGAGGTCTGCACAAAGAAAGAATCAAATCAGTCAGTGAGGTTATCTCCCAGGGGACAGATTACAATGGAAGTGCAGGAGACCCTGGTCAGACCCTGGTGCTGGTGGTCCTAGTCCAGACCCTGGTCCGGCTCTTGCCGGTCTTATGTAATAAAACCGAAACGCACACACACACACACACAGGACAGGAAAAGATGTGGAATAAAATGCCTCACCTGAAAGGAAGGACGAGGAAGAGGAGGGTAGCAGGAGAGGAAGAGGCGGAGGCTGGACCCTGACTCCTTCCTGCTGCAGGTTCAAAGACTCGGTGCTGATCAGGTATGCTGCCTTGCTTCTATCCGACATGTGATCATCAAGTCCCTTCCTAAATACCCACATCCTGTGAAATAAGCTCCATATTTTGAACCCCCCCCCCCAAAAGAAATGTTTGAAAGCACGCTTCATTTCCAGTCCACCAGCCTAAAGACAGTGGTCCACGAGGATACATTTACCCATCACGACTTGTATCATGTTCTTATCTTCAACATAAAATAAAAAAAAAAACAGTTGAGGATTTTATATCTAGATGTTTGTCTGATCTGTAAATTGTCTATTTTTTGTCGACAATGTGCCGGGCCATCGCGATCGACGGGGGGGCGTGCCATGGCCAGCGCTCAGCTCGGTATGAGACACCTCTGGCTCGGCCTCTCCTCCCTCGCAGAACGGGACCAGAAAGGCGTCTTGGGGCTGCCCCTTTCCACAGCGTCTCTCTTAGGCCCCGATGTCCAGGTCATCATCACCCACCTGGAAGCGGCGGCCAGAGGCTCGCAGCAGCTCGCCCCCCACCTCCAGCCTCAACACGGGCAGGGAGACCCTCGCCGTCAGCTTGTGGAACGGAAGAGATCCACCCCCTGGGATCCCGCGGCACCTGGGCCGAGATGACCAGTCGACCGCCGTCGGGGATCTGCTTCACATGGCGCTGAACACGCAAGATGGAACGAGGCTCCGGCATCGCACAGAGCTCCTCCCACTCACTCTTCTAATGCGCCTAAATATGTGAATAAAGGCCGTCAGGCCCGTTACTTCACTGAAGAGCAGACTTCCTCGCACCACACACCTCCACACAACGCACTCACGCCGCTGTGGCCAAGTGCCCCAGGCTGAACCCTGCTGGGATGTGTGATGCCCCCTGCTCGTGTTGTCTGTACGCTCCCCAGTCAGGAGCGCTGAGCGACTCTCTCCTGCGTTTTTCACCCGCCCTTCTCCGCCAGGTTCGCGGTGGAGGCGGGGGGAGTTTGACCGCTCCAGGTCTGTGATTGTCAGTACCTGCACAGTGAGGCAGTCTAGTGCTGTTTCCACACTGTCCAGGTCTTATGACAGTGTCATTGGCTCGACGCGGCTTGAGGCCACGGCCTTTTCATCTGCGTCGGCTACCACGTTTCGGCAGGGCCTGGTCGGACACCCGGGACCCCCTCCCATCCCTGGCCCAGGCTGCACGCGGCCCTTTCACAAGGGCTGGATGTGAACACGGTGCAGCCACTGATGCTTCACTTTCGCACATGGCGGGACATGCTGGGCCCGCTCTCACCCTGGCTGTCCAGGACGCTGAGAAGCAGCTACGCCCTGCAGTTTGCGTGCTGCCCCCCCCGCCGGGACAGCCGCGGTCATGGAGGAGGTGTCCTCACTCCTGTGCCGGGGCGTGATAACGGAGGTGGACTCAGAGGAGGTGCACACGGGCTTCTACTCCCCTTACTTGGTCCCCAAGAAACACGGGGGAGTGAGACCTATTCTGGACTTACGTGTCCTCAATTGACACATGACCACCAGGAGGTTCCGCATGCTGACGGTCAGACACCTCCTGGAGAGTGTCCGCCCCGGGGAATGGATGACATCAATCGACCTCTAAGAAGTCTATATCCGCATCCCTGTTCTGCCGAGGCACAGGAAGTTCCTCAGGTTTGCCATTGGACACCGTTGTTTTCAGTACAACTGCCTCCCTTTCAGCTACTCCCTCACTCCGCGCACCTTATCCAAATGCATCGAAGCTGCACTGGAGCCCCTCCGTCGTCAAGGTTTTAGAATTCTCCTGATATGGACAACTGGCTGGTGCTGGCGTCCTCTCAGCAGGAGGCCAAGGAGCACACAGCCCGGGTTCTACAACACGTCACGAGGATGGGGTTTGTTGTGAACAGAGAAAAGAGGGCGCTCCTCCCGGCCCAGTGGACCACTTACCTGTGCCTGGAGTTGGACGCATTGACCATGAAGGCTCGTCTCTCCAAGGAGAGACAGAGCTCACTTCTGTCTCTGCTGCGGACTCTGATGGCGTCACCCTTAGTGCGGGTTCATCAGGCGAGGGCCATTCTGGGCATGATGGCTGCGGCCCACCCAGTGGTGCGCCTTGGTGCCCTTCACATGCCGAGGCTCCGGAGGTGGTTCAGTCGCCTCCGTTTACTTTCAGTGAGGGGCAGGCACAGGAAGGTCCACGTTCCGCCATCAGCATGGGAGGATCCCGTATTCTGGCTGAACCCGGATCACCTCCAGCAGGGGGTGCGCATGGGCTGCGACTCACACCACGTCGAGGTGTTCATGGATGCGTCACTCGCGGGTTGGGGCGGCGCTCTTGGCCACTCCATGGTGGGTGGTGTCTGGGAGTCCATGCCCGCTCACATCAGTGTTCTGGAAAGGACGGCAGTTCAGAAGGTGCTGTTCCACTTCCAGCTCAGGCTGCGGGGAAAACATGTTCTGGTCAGGTCAGACAACACCACAGTTGTGGCCTACCTCAACAGACAGCGGGGGACCAGATACCCTCCCCTGCATCGCAAAGCGGTGGAGATTCTACTGTGGGCAGATTCTCACCTATCCTCTCTGAGAGCGTGACATGTACCCGGGGCTCTCAGTGTCGGCGTGGACAGAATGTCTCGGGGAGGCCCACTGCCCGACGAGTGGTGCCTGTCTCCCTGGATAATTGCCCAGATCTGGCGCAAGTTCGGCCACCCCATGGCCAATCTTTTTGCAAGTGCAGAGAATGCACAGTGCCCACTCTGGTTCTCGCTCAGGTCGTCAGACGATCCCCCTCTCGGGGTAGATGCCCTGGCTCATGCGTTGTGGCCCCGGGGTCTCCTGTACATCTTCCCTCCGGCCCGCCTCCTGGTTCCCTTGCTGTGCAGGGTGAGGTTGTGGGGCCTTCACATTCTGGTGGTAACCCCGGACAACCCGAGCGCCAGGTGGTAACCAGACCTGGTACAGATGGCGGTTGAGGATCCCTGGCTAATCCCCGACGGGCCACATGGTCTGCTCCAGGCAGTGGGCACCCTTCGGTCCTGCCTTGTACTGGGCAGGAGACTCCTGGTTTGGATGCTGAAAGGGTGAGGCAAGCTGGGCTGGATCTTCCACCATCAGTGATGTCCACTATCTAGAGTGCCAGGTGTCTCCGTTTGAGCCATTGGAACAGACATATCCGCTTTCTGTCTTTTAAGGCTGCCCTCCTTTTGACTTTGGCCTCTGCCAAAAGGGTTGGAGATCTGTGCGCCCTTTCGGTCCACTCCTCCTGCTTGTCCTTCAGCCAGGATGTTGGGCTGGTTCATCTTTGGCCTAACCCGGCCTTTCACCCCAAAGTGATCACTTTGGATTTTCGTCAAGGGTGATCCGGATCGGGGCACTTTGCACTCAGTCTGACTTGTCAGTGGACGAGGTGCGGCTGCAGTTACTGTGTCCGGTCAGGGCTCTGCATTGCTACGTGGAGCGTACAGCTAGCTTCCGTACTACGGACCAGCTGTTCGTGGGTTTTGGAGCCAGGGGGCGTGGAGCCCCACTGTCGGCCCAGGGTCTTACCCACCGGGTTGGTGGTGCTATTGCCGCGGCTTACGAGGCGCAGAACCGTCCTCCGCCGGCAGTGATTCGGGCCCACTCCTCACGTGGAGTCTCTACGTCAGTAGCTTTGTGCAGATGGGTCACTGCGGGCGGCATCTGTCAGGCTGCCTCCTTGTCCTCGGTGTCCACCTTTGGTGGCTCTGTCGATCTTAAGCGGGGACAGGGGTCCTGTCGCTTAAGTGGACAGTTTTGTTTTTTTTTCCGGCTGCTGTGTTTCCTTTGGGGAATCCAGGCTGCGCCGATGGACCCTGGCGCATGCCGGCTTGACTCTGTTGAGGCCTTACCCGGCGTATGAGTTTGTTGACGTTATGTCACGGGCATTACTCAGACATGCGTACGGTCAGCGCCTCAGTGCGAGGGCGCTTGGCGTCAGTGTCTTGGGGCTCTGTGGGCGGTGCCTGGCGTACGGCCTGCTTTGCTCCTTCATTCCCAATCCTTAATTCGCCAATCTTGTCAGCCTGTCCAGCTGGGGGTAGATTTATCCCTACGGCCTCAGCCTTGGTGGTTACCATAAGCGAAGCCCGTAGGTGGGCTCACTGGTAGAACTGTAGTTACGTTCAGTATCTATAATAAAGAATTTCAAATCAGACCTTTCAGATTTTCAGATTTTAATGGCAATTAATAAATTCCAACCGGCACACGTTTTCTCCCGTACCATCCCCCACCATGGTCATAATATACTCCCCAAGGATTACACTCAGTGAATATTATGGAATTTTTATTTATTCTTTTAAAATAATACACTAGGCCACACAAGACTATTTATTTTTCTTCTTTTCTAACCTGTGCTGTCCAGCTGCATTAATGTTGTGGTTTTACTTTTTCTTCCTTTGAATACTGGCTCAAATTATTTTTGGATCTGACAAACAGATTTTTGGATCTTCTGTTGGGCTTTTGGGATTATTCTACCCACTAATCCAATGCGTCATTCTCTCTTTCTTCATTTGTCATTCAAATGTCTTTTTTTGACACTTTTTTGACTGTCTTTTTTTCTGGCTGATTCATTCTATATCTTCATCCTAAGTTGTTGTTGTCCTCCTTGTCTTTTTCAAATAACTTTTTCTTGGGATTCATGTCCCTGTCATTACTGTCTTTTTTTCTGGCTGATTCATTCTATATCTTCATCCTAAGTTGTTGTTGTCCTCCTTGTCTTTTTCAAATAACTTTTTCTTGGGATTCATGTCCCTGTCATTACTGTCTTTTTTTCTGGTTGATTCATTCTATATCTTCATCCTAAGTTTGTTGTTGCCCTCTTTGTTTTTTTCAAATAATTTTTTTGGGATTATTGTCACTGTCATTACTGTCTTTTTCTTGTCACTTTTTCTGTCTTAATTGTATCCTGCACGTTAGTGCGGGACACAATACTTGGCTATTTTATCTTGAGTTTTTGGAATTTTTTTCCTCTCTTTTTTTTAGACTTTAGCAGATTTTTTTCCTCATTTTGCGGAAGTGTGATGGGATATGGAGGTCTTTTGTGGGCCAGGTGTGATTACTCTGGGAGAGTGTGATCACCCTCCTGCTGCGGAATGTTGATGATGGCCACCTTGCACAGCTGCAGGTGAAGACTCTCCAGCTTTTCAGTGTCTTCCTTTTGCTGCCTAACTTTCTCCCGCCGCTGCTGCTCCTGCTGAAGCTTGGCTCGGTTGTGCTTCTGTTTGAGGTCCTTCTTCTCCTGTTGTGCCTGCCAGATTTTGACGTCCCTCTCCTTCAGCAGAGTCTCGCCGTTCTCATGCCGAGGTTTGGGCACTCCCTGTACGTACAGGCCCGGCTCCCTGTGGTGCCGCTGCTCCTGTAAAAGTCTCGCTTTCTTGTTTTGCTGCAGAGTCTTCTTCGCCTCCTGCTGTGCCTGCTGGAATGTGTCCTCCTTGTGCTGCTGATAAGTCTTATTCTGCTCCTGCAGTTGTTGGGCCTTCTCCTTGTGTCGCTTCACTTTCTCCCGCTGCTGCTGCTCATAGTGAAGCTTGGCGTCTTTGTGCTTCTGTTTGAGGTCCTTCTTCTCCTGGTGCGCCTGCCGGATGTTGACAGTCCTCTCCCTCAGCAGAGTCTCACTCTTGTCATACAGAGGTTTGGACACTCCCTGTACGTACAGGCCCGGCTTCCTGTGGTCCTGCTGCTCCTGTAAAAGTCTCGCTTCCTGCTCCGCCTCCTGCTGTGCCTGCTGAATTTTGTCCTCCTCCTGCAGTTGTGTGAAGTCCCTCGGCTGCAGCAGAAGTTTCCTCTTGTCCTTTTGAATTTTGCCCTGTTCTTTATGCTGCAGAACCGTCTTCCTGATCTCAAGGATCCTTGTTTCCTCTTTCTGCTTTTGAAGCCTTAACTGTTCCTGCAGCTCTTCCTTCTCCTGCATGATTTTCACCTTCCTCTGCTGTTGCCGAACCTCATTCTTTTCCTTCATGGATTGCACCTCCTCCTGCCTCTGCTGTATCTTCTCCCTGTGCTCCTGCTGCTCCTGCTGGCGTTTGGCCTCCTGCATCTGTTTCCGAAGCTTTTTATCCTCATGGTGCTTTTGCACAAGCTTGGCCTGAGTCTGCTGCAGCAGAAGCCTTCTTGTCACGAGTTGCCCCTGCTGAGGTTCTGTCTCCTCGTCCCGGTGCTCCTGCGGGGGTTTGGCCTCCTCCAGCTGCTGAGGTTCTGTCTCCTCGTCCCGGTGCTCCTGCGGGGGTTTGGCCTCCTCCAGCTGCTGAGGGAGCGTCTCCTCGTCCCGGTGCTCCTGCGGGGGTTTGGCCTCCTCCAGGTGCTCCTGCGGGGTTTGGCCTCCTCCAGGTGCTCCTGCGGGGGTTTGGCCTCCTCCAGGTGCTCCTGCGGGGGTTTGGCCTCCTCCAGGTGCTCCTGCGGGGGTTTGGCCTCCTCCAGGTGCTCCTGCGGGGGTTTGGTCTCCTCCTCCAGGTGCTCCTGCGGCGATTTGGCCTCCTCCAGGTGCTCCTGCGGCGATTTGGCCTCCTCCAGGTGCTCCTGCGGGGGTTTGGCCTCCTCCAGGTGCTCCTGCGGCGATTTGGCCTCCTCCAGGTGCTCCTGCGGGGGTTTGGTCTCCTCCAGGTGCTCCTGCGGGGGTTTGGCCTCCTCCAGGTGCTCCTGCGGGGGTTTGGCCTCCTCCAAGTGCTCCTGCAGGAGTTGGGCCTCCTCCAGGTGCTCCTGCGGCGATTTGGCCTCCTCCAGGTGCTCCTGCGGGGGTTTGGCCTCCTCCAGGTGCTCCTGCGGGGGTTTTGCCTCCTCCAGGTGCTCCTGCGGCGATTTGGCCTCCTCCAGGTGCTCCTGCGGGGGTTTGGCCTCCTCCAGGTGCTCCTGCGGGGTTGGCCTCCTCCAGGTGCTCCTGCGGGGGTTTGGTCTCCTCCAGGTGCTCCTGCGGGGGTTTGGCCTCCTCCAGGTGCTCCTGCGGGGGTTTGGTCTTCTGCTGCACAGGCTTCCCCTTCTGCTCCTTTGGCTCCTGAGGCCGTTTGATGTCCTTGTTCTTGTGCTGCAGCTTCTTCTGCTCCTGCAGCAGCTTCGCCTGCTGCTGCTGACACTTTTCCTTCTGCTCCTGCACAAGTTTGGCTTTCCTCTGCTGTTCCAGAAGCTCTTTCTCCTCCTTTTTCTTCTGCTTGAGGTCCATCTCCTTCTGCAACTGCATGAGTTTGTTCTTCTCGTGCAGGCGTTGGGCCTCCTCCTTCTTCTGCCGAAGCTTATTCTTCTCCTCCAGAAGTTTAGCCTCTTTCTCATGCTTCTCGCGGTTTTTCTGCTCCTCCTTCATGAGCCGCTCCTTCACTAACATTTTTTCCTTTTCCTCTTGCTGTTGCTTCTTCTTCTCCTGCTGGAGTTGAGCCTCTGTCTGCCGCCGCAAATGCTTCTCCTTCTTCTGCTGCTCCTCCTGCAGCAGTTTGGCTTCCTTCTCCGCCTGCAGAAGCTCCTTCTCCTCTTTCTTATTCTGCTGGAGCATGGCCTCCTTCTGCTGTTGCTCAAGCTTCTTCTTCTCCTGCAAACGTTTAGCCTCTTCCTTTTGCTGTTGAATCTTTTTCTTCTCCTGAAGAATTTGCTCTTCCTTCTGTTGCTGAAGAAGAAGCTTCATCTCCTGCTGCTCCTGCTGGACTTTGGCCTGCTTCTGTTGTTGCTGCGCAAGCTTCATCTGCTCCTGCTGGACTTTGGCCTCCTTCTTGAGCTCCTGCTGACGCTTCGTTTGCTCCTGCAGGAGCCTGGCTGTCGCCTCCTCCTCTTGCTCGAGCTTCCTCCTCTGCTCCAGAAGTTGGGCCTCCTCCTCCTGCTGCTGAAGCTTACTCTTCTCCTGAAGACGTTTGGCCTCCTCCTCGTGCTGCTGGCGCTTCAGCTGTTCCTGCTGCTTGTGCTGCTCCTGTAGATGCTTCGTCTCCTTGTGCAGCTGCTGAAACTTTTTCTTCACCTCCAGCAGCTTGGTCTTATCCTGCTGCTGGAGTTGTTTCTCCGCCTTCTCCTGGTGCTTCTGCTGAGGTTTGGTCTTATCCTGCTGCTGGAGTTGTTTCTCCGCCTTCTCCTGGTGCTTCTGCAGAGGTTTGGTCTTATCCTGCTGCTGGAGTTGTTTCTCCGCCTTCTCCTGGTGCTTCTGCAGAGGTTTGGTCTTATCCTGCTGCTGGAGTTTTTTCTTCTCTTTCTCCTGGTGCTCCTGCTGAGGTTTGGTGTCCTGCTGCAGACGCTTGCCCTTCTGTTCCTGGGGGTCTTGCTGTCGTTTAGCCTCTTTCTGCTGACACTTCTTCTCTTCCTGCAGAATCTTTTCTTCCAGCTTCAGAAACCTTTCCTTCTGCTCCTCCTGGAGTTTGGCTTCCCTCTGCCGCTTCAGAAGCTCCTTCTCTTCTTTGTTCTTCTGCAGGAGCAGGGCCTCCTTCTGTTGTTGCTCAAGCTTCTTCTTCTCTTGCAGGCGTTGGGCCTCCTCCTTCTTCTCTTGCCGCTTTTTCTTCTCCTGCAGAAGTCTATCCTCCTTCTCCTGGTCCTGTTGTAATCTCTGCACCTGCTTTGTGATCTGCTCATCGATTTCAGTTGCTTCCTTTTGCTCCCGCAGCTGCTTCTTCTTCTCCTGCTGGAGTTGAGCCGCCGCCTGCCGCCGCAAATGCTTCTCCTTCTTCTCCTGCTCCTCCTGCAGCAGTTTGGCTTCCTTCTCTGCCTTCAGAAGCTCCTTCTCCTCTTTCTTCTTCTGCTGGAGCATGGCCTCCTTCTGCTGTTGCTCAAGCTTCTTCTTCTCCTGCAAACATTTAGCCTCTTCCTTTTGCTGTTGAATCTTTTTCTTGTGCTGCAGAGCTTGCTCTTCCTTCTGCTGCTGAAGCAGTTCCTTCTCCTGCTGCTTCTGCAGGCGGCTGGCCTGTTTCTGCTGTTCCTCCAGAAGCTTGTCCTGCTCCTTCAGTCTTTTGGACCTCGCCCTGACCGCTTGCAGACGTTTCAGTTGCTCATCAAGACGAATTTCCTCCTTCAGCTGCTCTTGCTCTAGCTTGATCTTCTGCTCTGTGATATCGTCTCGCTTCTCCTGCAGTTGCTCAACGACCGACTCCTCCTGCTGAGTGTGGTCCTCCATGTGTGTGTCCAGGTCTGTGAGATTCGCCGTCTCCATGACGGATGCTGACATTCGCTCCGTGTGAATGTTCCTGTTAGGGCTTCTTTCCATTCAAGTGTCCTCTATCAATCCTACAACACATTGACAAATGACAGCTGTAAATACACACTGGCAAATAGTTTTACTACAATAATATGTGGAGTAAATAATAATGCTGAAACCTCACAAACACATGAAAAATGTTGCAGTGATAAAAGCGTGCCAAAAGTGAAGTAGTTGTAGAATTGTTTTTGTACTTGAATAATGTTTTTTTTTTTTTTTTTAATTGAAGAAATATGTTTCTTTGTATGTGTAAAGCATGTGTTTGTTTCTGACTCATCCATCCATCCACACTTTCAACCGCTTTTCTGGGACCGTGTCACGGTGGGGGGGAAGCAGTCTAAGCAGGGATGACCAGACTTCCTTGTCTCCAGATTCATCCTCCAGCTCTTCCGGGAGGATCCCAAGGCAGCTCTACTCCGAGCTCCTCCCTGGTGACTGAGCTCCTCCCCCTGTCTCTAAGGGAGTCCAGCCCCCCTACGGAGGAAGCTCATTTCGGCCGCTTGTATCCGGGATCTTGTCCTTTCGGTCATGACCCAAAGCTCATGACCATAGGTGAGGGTGGGAACGTAGATTGACCGGTAAATCCAGATCTTCGCCTTTCGACTCAGCTCCCTCTTCACCACAACGGATCGATACAACGACCTCATCACTGCAGACGCTGCATCGATCCGCCTGTCAATCTCACCTCCATCCTTCCTTCACTCGACCCCAAGATACTTAAACTCCTCCACCTGGACCAGAGTCTCTCCACCGACCTGGAGGGGGCAGGCCCCCCTCTTTCGGTCGAGGACCATGGCCTCGGATTTGGAGGTGCTGATCCTCATCCTTGTCGCTTCACACTCGGCTGCGAACCGCCCCAGTGCATGATGGTCCAGGTTCGATGAAGCCAACAGAACAACATCATCTGCAAAAACCAGAGATGAAATCCTGTGGTCCCCGAACCGGACCCCCTCCGGCCCCTGGCTGCACCTAGAAATTCTGTCCATAAAGATTATGAACAGAACCGGTGACAAAGGGCAGCCCTGCTGGAGTCCAACATGCACCGGGAACAGGTCCGACTTACTGCCGGCAATGCGGACCAGACTACTACTCCGGTCATACAGAGACCGGACGGCCCTTAGCAAGGGGCCCCGGACTCCGTATTCCCGGAGCACCCCCCACAAGACACCACGAGGGACACGGTCGAATGCCTTCTCCAAATCCACAAAACACATGTGGACTGGTTGGGCGAACTCCCACGAACCCTCGAGCCCCTATGGAGGGTATAGAGCTGGTCCACTGTTCCACAGCCAGGACGAAAACCGCATTGATCCTCCTGAATCCGAGGTTCGACTATCGGTCGAATCCTCCTCTCCACTACCCTGGGACAGACTTTCCCAGGGAGGCTGAGTGTGATCCCCCTACAGTTGGAGCACACCCTCCGGTCCCCCTTTTTAAACAGGGGGACCCCAACAACATACCATGAGGGACACACTTGAATGCCTTTTCCAATCCACAAAACACATGTAAACTGATTGGGCAAACTCCCATGAGCCCTGGAGCACCATTTGGAGGGTCTAGAGCTGGTCCAGAGTTCCAGGATTAGGACAAAAACCGTTTGGTTAACTCCTGGATCCGACGTTCGACTATCGGTTAAATCCTCCTCTCCAGTACCCTGGCATAGACTTTCCCAGGGAGGCTGAGGAGTGTGATCCCCCTATAGTTGGAGCACACCCTCCGGTCCCCCTTTTTAAACAGGGGGACCACCACCCCGGTCTGCCAATCCAGAGGCCTGTCCCCGACCGCCACGCGATGTTTCAGAGACGTGTCAACCAAGACAGTCCCTGCACATCCAGAGAGTTGAGGTACTCAGGGCGAATCTCGTCCACCCCCGGTGCCTTGCCACCGAGGAGCTTACCGACCACCTCAGTGACTTCGGCTTGGGTGATGGACGAGTCCACCTCTGAGACCTCAGTCCACCTCTGAGACCTCAGTCCACCTCTGAGACCTCAGCCTCTGCTTCCTCTACAGAAGACGTGGTGACGGGATTGAGGAGGTCCTCAAAGTATTCCTTCCACCATCCTGTAATATCCCCAGTGGAGGTCAGCAGCTCCTCCTCCACTGTAAACAGTGTTAGTGGAGACCTGCTTTCCCCTCCTGAGGCGCCGGACGGTTTGTCAGAACTTCTCGGAGGCCGACCGGTAGTCCTCCTCCATGGCCTCCTGAACTCCTCCCAGACCCGAGTTTTTGCCTCCACAACTGCTCGGGCTGCAGTTCTCTTGGCCTGCCGGTTCCTGTCAGCTGCTTCTGGAGTCCCATGAGCCAACAAGACTCTACAGGACTCCTTCTTCAGCTGGACGGCCGCCCTTACTTCCTGTGTCCACCACCGGGTTTGGGGGTTGCCGCCACGACAGGCACCGGAGACCTGGAGACCACAGCTCCGGCAGCTGCTTCGACAATGGAGGTGGAGAACATGGAGAACATGGTCCACTGGGACTCAATGTCCCCAGCCTCCCTCGGGACATGAGAGAAGCTCTCCCCGAGGTGGGAGTTGAAAACCCTGCTGACAGAGGGTTCCACCAGACCCTCACAACACGTTTGGTTCTGCCAAGTCTGTCGGGTTTCCTCCTCCGCCAGAGAATCCAACGAATCCAGTGAATCCAGTGAATCCAAGGTGAAATAGAGAGGTTTTTTTTTTTTTGCACTGTGTGAGTCTCAAGCCTTTCATGGATGCATGGGGCAGATTTCATGTCTGTAGGATCATCTATTCAGGCTCAGTGAGTTTGGAAAGATGTGTGAACGTTTGGATTCAGGCGAGAAAAATCTCTCTCCAAAATGCATTGGAGCGGACGGCTGAAAATGCTGCACTCATGGAATTCCCCATTCATTCCGGGTGAGAGTCGCCCAAAAAACAGAAAAATCATCCCCGAACAACTCCACGCTGAGTCGCTCATTAGTACGGCTTCACGTAGAGAAGCATTTTGTCCTCTAAGCAGACGTGAAACCCTCTTCTCAATATCTTTTACCAAATTTAAATGATGAGCCTTCAGGTACGGAGAGCGCTTTAGCCATTTTTGGGACTTTACAATCAGTGTGTATTGAGAGTCTCGACCAGGAGTCTCCAGCCCTGTTCCTGCACAGCCCCTGTTCAACATGTTTTAGCTCTTTCCCTGCTTCAACACACCTGAATCTGATGATTCTGTCCTCACAAGCACAGAGCAGAGCCCAGCGACGAGCCTGTTCGTGCCAGCAGGTGTGTTGAAACAGGGAGGGAACCATTACATGCTGGGTAGGGGCTCTGCAGGAACAGGGTTGGAGACCCCTGGTTTAGAGCGTGCATATTTAAAGTGGACATATTATGTTTTTTCACTTTGTGAAGAGTTTCTTATAGCGGTATGTGTTGCCGTAGCCTGTTCTGAGGAGAGCTCCTTCGAGCGACTTCGTAGACCGCTGAAACTCCGAACAAAGGATGAATTTAGGGCAAACAAACTTAAATACTATATTTTTGGGCTTCTGAGGATCATATGTCCCCTTTAAGTTAGAGTATGGGAGGCTCTCACTTCAAACCACCCAAAAACTTCTCTCTCTCGTCCCTGAGGCCATATTTCTGGCTCAATCTGCACAAATTTTTGCTGAAAACGTGGGGATTTTTGTCGTGACTCCCACAATCGAGTACTTGTCTCTGTCTCAAACGGTTCTCTCTGGAGATGCATTCGTTTGAGGAGAGTGCCGGATTTTTTCCCATCCGCTCCAATGCATTTGGTAGAGAGATATACACACTCGTTATGGCTATAGGGGTGATCCTACAGACATGGAATCTCCAGGATAAATCCATGCAAGGCCTGTGACTGGCATAGTGCAAAAAAACCCCTGTCAATTCCGTGTCTCGGTTCTCGAACAGCGCCATTTAACCAACCATGCGCACTGCCTGAAAACCTGCAGATTCCCTGTCATGGCTGCAGGGTGCAGCGTGTTTCCATGGCAACTGCAGCGCAGCTGCAGACTCTTGCCATGGCTGATCTCAGCTCAGAGCTGACAGTGGACTATGGAGGACTTATACAAACACACACAACATACTAAGCCACGGTCTTTGTGGTTCTCTCAGTGCTTTCAGTTTTTCCCTCTCTCCGACGGTTCTCTCTCCAGACGCATTTGTTCGGGGCGAGTGGAGAACCTCCTCCCAGCCGCTCCAGGGCATTTTGGAGAGAAAATTTGTCCCTGAAATCCTCATAAAGCTCTATTTGGCTATACGTATGATCCTACAGACATGAAATACTCCTGAATTTCCCCTCAGGAGCCAGTATCAGACTGCTCTCCTTTAACCCGCCGGAAATAAAACATGTTTTGTGTGTTTTTTGAGGTTTCTTCATGATTAAACTACAAACAGAATTCCTTCTTACCTGTGCAAAGCTACTCGACGCTGTAGCTGCAGCTCATCCAGTCTAGCATCAGTCAGTGGGATTTTTTTCAGATATTCCAATTCATACTCTGATGTCTGATGACGTCATCACGGGACAAACGAAAGTCTGAGAAGGCTCCGCCCACCGCTCGCTCTACTGTTGCCTAGCAACAGGCCGTGCAGCTTTACATACAAGAAAACTGGGTCAAAGTTCATCTAAACCCCGCCCAGCTGAAAATAAATGAATAAACATTAAAAAAAAAAAGCACGTGCCTGATAAAGCTGTGTTTTCCAGGAGCGTGAAGAGAAGAGTTTAATCACTTAACACACACACACACACACACACACACACACACACACACACACACACACACAGGGCAGACACACGAGGGCTGGAGACCCAGCCAGAGGGGCAGGTTTAGACCCAAAATGAAAACCTGTCTCCACGCAGCGACTTGTGGCGTGTTTCATATTTTGATTTCTCCACATGCTTTGTTGTGAGAGATATTGGACATGTGGTGTGTTTTTTCATGCATTCCAGTGATATCTGGTCATTTAGGAGCCTGGAGTCTCCTGTTCATGTCCAGATAAACTCCTCATCTACTGATAATGTCCCGGCCTCCGGCCTCCGGCCTCCGGGGAGCCTGTTGCCTTGTGGGGCAGTAAGAAAAGACACGATCGTCCATGTGTGACCACTGTAAACGCCATTTAATTTGCCTCCTCCGTGACAAAAACACGTTTCCACGTTCAAATTCAAACCCATCAAGACCACAACACATACACAAACACCCTGTTTACAGTGAACTGGCTCTAACGTGTGAAATGTCACGGTTCCACAAAGCTTCTGACCGGCGTCACGTGGTGCACGGACATCAGGAATGCTGGGTGAAAAACATCTGAGGACGAGGAGACAGATGATGAATCAGACAGGTCCAGAGTCCAGAGGCCATCAGAACCTTCACAGCCGGGGCACCGAGGAGGACGCTCTTTCAAAGCAGGACGGTGATAATGCTCACACAACTCGCCTCCTTTTCTAAAACTCATTTCTTTCATCATCTCTGATGTTATGGAGCAACGTTTTATTGACCCTTTGCGTGTTATTATTAATATATTAAAATACATGTTGTTCCCTGATTATTATTTTTTCCAAATCTCACATGGAGATATGAAAGCAGCCAGTGGTTCTGCATGCCACACAAGGAGCACTTTTTGTCCACTGAGCACCTGCCCCCCAAAATACCTGAGAACGCCATGGAACAGCCCAGATGACGTCCTCCAGAGCTGAACCCGCTCTGTCTGCACAAGCTTCTGCCTGTCTGCAAATAGACTCACATTTCAGTTCAGTCAGAACTCCTTAACTCCAATACATTCTTTTTTTTATGTAATAATTTGGATGTATAAACATGAACATACAGCTCAAGTTGAGCATCAGAACGGAACCAGTGAGTTATATAATGAGCCGTGTCTTTCTATTGCCAGAGTAATAAGACTCAACTCCAGGCCTCGCATGTTACAGGTTTCTCTCTGTTGCAACACTCCTCATTCTGAAGCTGGGGCTGCAACCAGGAGGGACCTGGAACATGCAGGACTGTGGAGCAGCCCTGAGTTAGAGGCGCTTTATGGTACTATAAATTTGATTAACTGTATCATAGTGCATGGTATCATATTGTACCCTGTTCTGTATCCTGTCATACTGTATCATACTGTACCATATTATACCATTTTGTATCACAAAGTACAAATGGTACAGCGACGCACTGCATCATGTACTGTGGCCGTGGTGGTGCAGTACACTCTCTGTCCAGCAGGTGGTGGTGCAATACCAGGCACCAAGCTCAGGCTGTAAAAAAATTAATTTAATGCTGAAGTGCAGAAAAGCTGTAACTCCAGGGAAATTCCAGCAGGGGGGGGCGATGATGTTGGTTTAAAAAAGAACTCAACTCCCATTGGAACTCATTTCAAAATGCCAATTTTCAGTTTGCAAATAAACATATTAAAACCCCGGTCTCAGAGCATGTTCTGGTCTCTGTCACTAGTTTTCCACAACTGTGTTGTCGTGACCAGACTCTGGTTTTCACACAAAACATCTGTTAATTTTATTTTATGAGTCAAAGTTTTGAACAAATCAGCCAATCACAGCTCCTCATCTGTCCATGTGATGTGGTCATGTGACAGGCTGGACCAATCACATTTACTTCAAAAGCTTCAAAACGGGATTTCAGAGCGCTGTGGGGGGCGCAGCGTTAGTCCTGTGCAGTACAGCCCTGCGTCCAGCAGCGGGCGCTGCAGTACACCCCTCCATCCAGCAGAGGGCGCTGCAGTACACCCCTCCGTCCAGCAGAGGGCGCTGCAGTACACCCCTCCGTCCAGCAGGCGGTGGTGCAGTACAGCCCTCCGTCCAGCAGAGGGCGCTGCAGTACAGACGGGACTGCGAGGAAGCTAAAGCGGCGCCATTTCAGTTCATTCATCGGTCTCGAGGCCTCCGCCACCTTCTAGGTAAGTAGAAGCTGTTAGCGCTCCTCTGGCCGCGCGGGGAGTTTATAAAGACCGTGGCGAGCCGTGTGCTCTCTCCGCGGGCTCTCCGCCGCGCTGTGGGATAGGGGCGCGGGCGGTGGGCGGTCTGTCCCCCCGGTTCTCCTCCGTGCTATCCACCGGGCTGTGGTCTGTCCCTCCCCCCGGCTCTCCGCGGCTGTTCTCCGGGCTGCAGCCTGATTTAGATGCGCAATCACAGCTCAGATTTCTGGATAGATTCTCAATCTTTTTGAGGGAAGCGTGGTTCTGATGAGCGGATTGAATGCTTGTCGGTGACCGGTAGCTTGTTTACATCGGCGCTAGCAGACATTTGGCACACGCACGTATTGCTATTATTACACCTGGTGTTTCAGATCCATCCGTTCCCATGTTATCTGATGACCACACACCGCTTTCTTCAAAACAATAGAGAAGCCTTCGCATGACGTCAGCCAACTTCCGCTTTCTCACGCAAAGAACGTCTTTACATCCGGGCAGCAGTGGTCAAGCCAAGCTAAAGCTAGCAGAGCACAGGCTCTGCTAATCACTGCGGTAGCTGGATATCACGTCTACGTTACTGAGTCTGGTAAACCGGCTTAGCTTCATGGTGCGTTCAAGTGCACCCCAGGAGCTCCTTTGTTCTTTATTTCATTGGTAGAAGTAGATGCTTTCTTGTTTGTTTGTTTGTTTTACTGCATGTTCTTGTTCTGCATGCCTTCAGGTGCCTCTGTGGCATTTTTCACAGTTACTTAATGCACATCCAACACATATCTGTTCAGACGGATTTAAGACAATTTCCCCATGCAGAAAATGAATGTTATCTTATTCAGGATGGTGTGTTGTGACATCCACCCATCTCTCTCTCTCTCTGTCTCTCTCATTCTTGTACAAAATTTGACGTAATTTCACCGCATTTACTTTATGTTCTCATTCATGCCCACGCATGTGTTTTAATGGAAATAGAAAAGATAAATCTGCCTGTATAATATATGTATTAAGTGTGAATTAAATGTGCAATGAAGTAAAATCCCTAATTTTAATCCACTTGAAAATTGACAGAGGTACATGAAGCACTAGAAAGCATTGACAGTTAAACATATTTCAACAAAAAAAAAAAGATTTTTAAAAAGCACTTCAGGTGTACTTGAACGCATCACAAGGTCCTGTTGGCTGAACCGTACTAAACATTGTACGTATTAAACACCATCAACTGTAGTAATACCATTAATGCTGTCTGCAGAACTGTTTACAAGATGGTGTGGATGCATATCAAGTCATTCACTGGCAGACGTTTCTGCTCTTCTAGGAAACAAGCGCACCTTCCCATCATGGTGAAAATATTCATTGGTAACCTCGCCTGCAACACCACGGCGGAGGAGCTGCGGGAGCTCTTCGAGAAGTACGGCAATGTCACCGAGTGCGACATCGTCAAGAATTATGGCTTCGTGCACATGAGCAACATGTCGGAGGCGGAGGAGGCCATCCAGAACCTCAACCAGCAGCAGCTGAACGGCTGGCGCATGAACGTGGAGATGAGCAAGGGCCGGCCCAAGTCCACCACCAAGCTGCACGTCAGCAACCTGGGCGAGGGCGTGACCAGCGAGGTGCTGCGCGCCAAGTTCGAGGAGTTCGGCCCCGTGATGGAGTGCGACATCGTGAAGGACTACGCCTTCGTGCACATGGAGCGGATGGACGACGCCATGGAGGCCATCAGCAAGATGGACAACACCGCCTTCAAAGGTACCGGGTCCGCCTCCCGCCGCCGCTCGCTGTGTTTTGCTCTGTGCGCGATGCTGAGGCGTCTTCTCTCCTCAGGTAAGCTGATGAGCGTGCAGCTGTCCACCAGCCGGCTCCGCACGGCGCCGGGGATGGGGGACCACACCGGCTGCTTCGTGTGCGGGAGACGCGGCCACTGGTCCAAGGACTGTCCCCTCCGGGACGACAGCTACGGCGACGGCCAGCGGGGCCGTGGCGGGCGGGGGCCCCCGCGCGCCCCCCCGACCTACAGCACCTACGGGGTGGCCTCCCCGCCGGCGGCGGCGGCGGATTACATGCAGAGCTCCGCGTACACCCGGAGCACCTACATGGGGGGCCTGCAGCCCCCGCCCCCTCCCCCCAGGGTCGGCGGCTACAGCGCCGAGGCGGCGGGCTACTACAGCAGCAGGGCGGCCGCCCCCGCCACCGACAGGGCGGCGTACGACCGCCTCTACGGCAGCGACAGCTACTACGAGCGCTACCGGGCGTACTACGGCTCCAGCTACTTCGAGGACCGCCGCGCCGCCTACATGCCCCCTCCCCCGATGCCCCCGTCCTCCCTGTCAAAGATCTCCTCCAGCGCGGATCCGTACAGCCGCCGGGCGCCGCCCCCACCTGCCACCGCCGCCGCCCCCGCCGCCTCCATGTACTATGCACAAGACCACAGCGGCGTCAGGCGGATACCCGCCACCCCGACCAGCTACTCCTACGAGCAGGCGTCCTCCACGTCCGCCGCTTCCACGGGCTCCTACGCCGTCTCACAGTCCAAGGACCATTACACGCCGCGCTACGCGCCTTACTGAAGCCCCGGCGCCCAGGTGAGCTCCTCCCGGTGGCGTTTAGGGGCCCCGTTCACGCGACAGTGCTCAGGAGAACCGTTCTAGTCACCATCTAGTGGCCCGACATGCAAACTGCAGCGTCTGATTGTTTTTAAAACACTAATGCTGTAGTTTTCAGTGTACAACAGTAGGACTGAACGATTTTAAGAGAAGAACTGATAGTGATCTTTCTGGATTCGCGATATTTCTTCTAATCAGGCACGGTGCTGTGTATCAGGTTTAACCTTACGCCATTTGCTAAGCCCCGCCCCCAGATGCAAGCGAACTAATAGCATGCAACTAGCATCTTCCTACGAATGTCCACTGAGATTTCTTAGCATGTTAGCATGAGTGCTGTAGCGGTGCCAGCTGGGCGTATTTAACTCCTTTTCTTTTGTAACTTAGCTTAGCGTTAGCGTCAATGCTAACTTAGCCCAGAATCCTCCCGTATGGCTGCATGCTGGTAGGCAGATCCCGGGTCAGCCGCTAGCGCAGCGATCACCTGACACGGCGGGAAAACCGACCTCTGCTCTGTCCTCCAGGTGCGTCAGAGAGCTGCAGGACTCCGCCCCCCTCCTACCGTCAACGTCTTCAGGCTCCGCCACACGCAGAGAGAATCCCAGGAAGCAGGAGCCGGGTTCGGACACTGTCCCGTTTTCCTGGAGACGAATCGTCCCTTCGGCGTCGCCGGGCGCCGCGGTGATGATCGATCTGTACAAAACCAATAATTTCCCGCCGACTCTGCAGGTCTTCAGCTCAGTTTTTAGCTGTGTGTCGATTGTTTTTTTTTTTTTTTTCTTCTTCTTCTTCTTCTTTTTTTAATTCCTCGCACCTGTTGTAAAGTGTCTAAACAAAACAGCGTCCCCTGGGCTTTGTTGTGTCCCCTGAGGGGACACAACAAAGCCCAGGGGACGGTGTTTTGTCTGTCCCTTTAGAAGAGTTTTATTTTGATCATTAGTTACCATCCACCTGTATGTTTGAATGGAAGTCCCACAGCGTGACTGTCTCAGGGTGGGGGTGGAAAAGCTCACACGAAGGAACGAGAGGACCCGCTCAGGTCCAGATGAACGTGGCTTCATATCACATCGTCTAATATTTAAGCTCTTCAGTACAAAAAAAAAAGAAAACAACCATGAATAAAGAAGAAAAGCTTCACTTCCTCACATTTCCAACATTACGGCGTTTCTTTTACCTCCTTCAAATAACACGTTATAATTACTTCAGAATGTGGTTTCTTTCTTTGCTTGTAATGAGTTCTTGGATTTGGAGGCGTCCAGAGACTGTGTGTGTGAGAGAGTGTGTGTGTGGTATGAGGTCAAACATCTTGCTGTGGCTGAGATGTCTCTCTTTTTGTGATTTTTTTTTTTTTTTTTTTTTTTTTTTTTTTTTGCAGAGAACACACAGTTTCACCACACAGAAAAGAACATTCCAGACCATTTTAATGTGAATGAATCCCCAAACTCAAAATTCATACATCGTGTAAGCGAGTGAGTGAGTGGGACTTGACGCTGGTAGAGAGTGTGTGTGTGTGTGTGTGTGTGTGTGTGTGTGGTAGAAGTGTGGAGTGGGGCTCGGGGCTTGTAGAATTTGGGGGAGTTTCTCTTGAAGGTGCCTTGTTTGGTTTGCTTCGAGACGGATTTGAACTTTGTATTTTTCGTACGGCAGCGTCGGATTCAAATCTGAGAACATTTTTAATAAACCCGAAATTATTTTGACGGTGCTCTCCCTGTTCTTTCAACGCCGGCCGCTCGCTCTGATCAGAAGCTGTAAAGGTGACAACTGACGCCTTCCCCCCCCCCCCCGCTGAAGCCGTCCTGTGGAGAACGTGCTTCACGGCATTAACTCAACGCCGCGGAGGCAACGGGACGAAAGAGACTGAAGGAGATCAGCAAACTGCTGCACATTCACATGTGGGTAAAGAAGAAAGAAAAATACAGTTCAGTCTGTCTCTGTCCTCAACTGTGCAAAGCGTTGGTGAATAAATACTGGGACCATCCGTTCATTCTCTATCTTACTGTGGACGGGGACGGGAGGGGACGGACACACCGGGACGAACACACACTCACACCTCAGGGCTGTTTAGGGTCATCAGTAACCCTCGGCGTGTTTCTGGACTGTGGCGAGGAAAACACGCAAACTCCACACAGAAAGGCCCTGCTGGGATTTGAACCCAGGAACCAGTCCACTGTGAGGCGGGAATGCTAACCACACTTTTGTCTCACATGAAGACTCATTAAATGAGAACTGCATGAAACTTTTCAGCACACGTGGTGAAACCCCACGAGGCACTGAAGTGTGTTTTCATGATTAAATTGTTTAATGCCGACTTTATTTGATTGAACGTAATTATTAATACCTTTAAAACCACCCGCCGCTCCACGTTTTTTAGTTGTGCATAGAGAAGATTGATCAACCTGTCATAAAATCACAGAATTTGATAGGTTTCTATGAATACTGTCTGTATTTCTATGGTCGTTACGTCTCTGTTCATGTTTGGCCCCGCCCCCTGCGTGCGTCGTGACGCATGACGTCGCCGAGGCGCGGACCGCCATTTCACTGTAGAGCGCTAAAGGAGCGACACGAAGCCGCAGCTAAAGAGGTAAGAGCGGCCAGCAGAAGACGAGCGGCCCCTGTTTCTTATCTTAAGACTCGTTTTCTTCCTCCAAGGCTCGTTCTCTGCACCTAAACGTGTCGACGCGGCGCGACTTTTAGCCGAAACGTACAACCCGGGCCGTGAATGGCGCTCGTGTTAGCCTCCAAGCTAGCGGGTCGAGCCGCGAAGGCCTCAGATCGTCTCCGAGTTTCTTTTACAGAACCGTGTTTTGTGGTTCTAAGAGGCGAACCGGCTCGCCTCTGCGTCGTGATGCGCGGGAGTCTGTGCACGCTGTAGCAGCGCAGCTACCCACCGAGCTGCGGTAAAGCGAAAGCAACGAGAGTTCCGGGAGCTCGACGCCAACACGGACTGCGCCACAGATCGCCAGTGGGTCGTCCTCGTGATGTCTCCCACAACTAGCTTCAGTTCACATTAACAAAGAAGCGTTTTATTTTAATGTTACGCCTTAAATCGTGGCAACAACAGGTCAGAAACTCAAATCATTATGAAGTGACTGCGAAGGCGGTCATATAATCTCAAAACAGGAAGTGTAGTTTGAGTCCAGTGATTCCAAAAGAGTTAATGTGTAACGACTGTTCTCAACACGGCAAAGCATCAGCCGTGTTGAAAGTTTAATCCACCTATCTGTGTCTAGTCATTTTCACTTTAAATGTTAAAAAACACAATTGGTCACAATGCAGTGTAAATAGTCACATTTTGTGTATTTAAGTTTCAGAATACTGAGTCTTGGCCTTCTTGGTGCTTTGCAGTGTAATTTACAGTGATGCTCAGTAAACAGGCTCCCGTAAAGGGTCTTGTCTGCTTCACTCACCGCTGCCACACTTCATCTCTACTGTACTTCCATGAAATCCTACCTGAGAATCATCTTTAACAGTCAATACAACCGTTTCCTGATGGATCCTGTAACTTTTATGAGTTTTCCAGGGAAAGTTTTGGAAGTGACTAAATGTATTCCCCTGTTTTACATAAGTAGATATCAAGAAAGCCCAAAACACGTCCTTGAGGAATACCACTGCTCATAATGTTTGCTTGAGGGTGATTGTTAAGGGTTGAAGTTTAGAGGAAGCATTAATAAAGTAAATCTGTAGATTATGGTGAAATTAATGGCAAAATACAGAATTAAAAATTAGAAATGTAAAACTTTAGTGCACACATGTACACTTCGCTTTGAGACGATTCAGGTGAATCATCCCTAAAGTAATCTGGGTATCTTTTCCCTCCTCAGTGACGTAGAAGCTCCATCATGGTGAAGATCTTCATTGGGAACTTGTCCCCCGATACGACGTCGGACGAGCTCCGCTCGCTCTTCTCTCAGTATGGGAAGATCGCCGAGTGCTCCATCGTCAAAAACTTTGGCTTCGTGCACATGGACGACAAGGCGGAGGCGGAGGAGGCCATCCGCAACCTGCACCACTACGAGCTCAACGGCCAGCCCATGAACGTGGAGCTGAGCTGGGGCAAGTCCAAGGGCTCCACCAAGCTGCACGTGGGCAACATCGCCTGCACCAACCAGGAGCTGAGGGCCAAGTTCGAGGAGTACGGCGCCGTGCTGGAGTGCGACATCGTCAAGAACTACGCCTTTGTTCACATGGAGCGGATGGAGGACGCCATGGAGGCCATAAATCAGTTAGACAACACTGCGTTTAAAGGTGAACTAATGGGAAGGGAGAGGTGTGCTAATGATTGTGAACTGTTTGATTGTGTTGCTGCGGGGTGACAGGTAAGTCCCAGGTGAGTGCAGGACAGGAGGAGGTAAGCTGGGTGAAGCAGGGACTGATTTTAAAGCTGCTATCCGTAATGACGGCGGGGTGAGGGGGGTTAGCCAGGTCGCTTTGAGTACATGCATCAGGCTAGGTTAACTCTCCAGGTTGTGTTCTTGGGCTTCAATACGTGAAATGGTGCAACCACAGGAACAGAGCCTGAGCCGTGGGAGCTACTGTTGTGGTTGTACACATTTTTAGTTGTAGCTTCTTTGCATTAAAATGTGGATTCCAAGCGCAGGCTTTGACCTGATGCATGAATTTGCTCGACACCTGGTCTTGTCAGCCACCGGGCCCCGGACCAGTACCGGTCCAGGGATCGTTTGGTACCAGGCTGCAAAGCGAGAATGAAGTTTTATTTTGAAAGACGCTACACTTTCAACAGTGTGTCTTTTTGGCGCGTAACTCCATTTCAAGCCCTTGTTGGGGTTTTTTTTTTTTAAACACTGTCCTGTCAGTCCGCGGTAAAGTCAGGTTCAAAACCGGTCCGCGGTGCAAAAAGGTAGTGGCGCACTGTTAACCTTCAGTGTGTGTTAATGGAAGACACTCCTCGGTTCGAGAGAACACACCTCCACGGGGTTGTCCGTCTGAACCGTTCTAAATTTAAAAGTCCGGCGTGGGCCCTGGTTTGTCTCTGGTCGGCGCGGCTCGCGGGATCAGCCCGTTAGCTCGTGGGGAGTTACGGATTTCAGCTTTAACCATGACTTGTGATGTTGAATCGGTGAGATGTGTGCTGGTCTGTCTGAGAATCACTGCGGCACCGGTCCTTACTGAGTGTTTTCTTTTCAAGGCAAACTGATGAGCGTGAAGCTTTCGACTAGCCGCCTGCGTACTGCGCCGGGAATGGGAGACCGCTCGGGTTGTTATCGTTGCGGGCAAGAAGGCCACTGGTCCAAAGAGTGTCCACTAGACCAGAATGGCTACCACAGAAACGGCTCAGAGCCGAAGTCTGATGGATTCGATGCCTCGAGTTTTGCCGGGCGTGGTCCTAACAGGGCGTATCCTCCGGACTTCACCGGCGAGCCAGATTACAGCGCCAGCTACGCTCCGGTGCAGGGCTTTTCCCGGGGTGCTGCTCACGGCGGCGCCATGGCGGGGTACAGAAGAGGCGCGGGCTACGAGGGCGCAATGAGATACGGGCCGCACCCCGGCTACGGCTTAAATGCCGTCGCCGACCCGAACATGGCGCGGATGTACGGCAGCGAGGCGGCATACCGGGGCGGCGCCTCACTCTACGGCGCGGTGCCGGCCTACCCGATGCGACGGTCGCCTTACGAGGAGCGGGATCCGTACGGCGTCGTGGACTACTACGAGAAGTACAGGGCCAATACGTACGGCGGCAGTTATTTCGAGGAACGCCGCGGCGTCCCCCTGCCTGCTCCAGCCGCCACCACCACCTCCACGCCGCTAATGAGGGAGCGCCTGCCGCCCTCTAGCCTCGACCCGTACGAGTGCCCTCCCCTCCCTCCTCCACCGGCCCCCGTCACCTCATACTTCGCACGTGACCGGAGTCCGATCCGGAGAGTCGGTACCGAGACGGAGGGATACTCATATGAGCGTTCGCGCCTCTCCCCGGTGAACACCCTCCCAAGAAGCACCACCTTCGAGCATCCGCGGGACCCCGGCACGGAGCGCCCCCGGTATACTTACTAACCCCTGCAGCTGACCCCCCACCCCCCCGTTGAGCAGGTAGGGAAGCCCAAGTGCCATTGGCATCGTCACCGACCTCCAAACACCTGCAGCCGTCTGAAGATGTGTGATCCCACCCCCCCAGCGCCCCAGCCCCTCCCACCACCACCACACTGCTATGAGACAGCATTAGCTCCACCCAAAGCTACTCTGTCCAGATTTACTGCACATGCTAGCTGGTTAGCGTGCTAATTGCTAACTTCGACCCCAGAACAGACATGTGTGAAACCTGGTCTGTTCTTAAAGATTCTGAATGTCCTCAGTCCCACCACAAAGAGCCGTGAGCGCAACGGAAGTGCTTAAACACCTGGACTGAAGACCGCTGCAGTGCTGCCCCCTGCTGTACAGGAGTGCTGCCACCTGTTGGCACGTGCATGTTTGAACTGAAGGTGAGTCTCCGGGTCCCGGCAGCCTGCAGCGCCTCCCGTGTCTCCACGTGCTTCTTATTCCAGCGTAGCTGTGTCGGTGGAGGTTCACCACGCAGCGACGGGAAACCCAAACGTCTGGCAACGCAGACCTGTTCTTTAACGCCTGATCAAGAGGTTTTTATTCCCACAAAGCAAGATGTTGTCAGCTGATTGATGGGGATTGTGCTCCAGGTGGACGGTCTCATGGTGTAACCACGTACAGAAACCTACTGATGACTGCATGATGTGTATTTATTATATCATTATGTTGTGTCTTCACCATTCGACATGTAAAGCCTAGAATATTATGAATTTCCCCATTTTGCCTCGACTTGCTCGTGACCCTTCCTCTTTGTGTTTCTATTCCACCTCCTGTGAAGTTTCTTTTATTTTTTTTAAGTTGGATTAAAAGCTGCATTGTGATCCTTTTTTCTTAGAGATTCCTGAAATGAGACTTTTCTAGCTGTGACAAGCGAACAGCTTCACGTTTTCAGTGTGTAGTGATCAAAATTTAACTTCTGTCGTGAGTTCTGACTCTTCGCTTTCTGATTAAAAGCTGTTTGTCTTACATCTGGAGGCTGGACTCTTCTTTTTTTTTAAGGAATTGGTGGTAATTTAGTTGGTGTAATATTAGACAAACTGTTGACCTGTTTATTGTGTCAGTTTATTTCAAACAAGTGGTGAGAAAAGGTTTTATTAAGATCTCAATTTAATCACTGTACAATTCTAAATGCAGAATCCACGTGTTTTAAACATTGTGATATTAAAATTAGAGCCATAGATATATCTGAACCTGATGTAACTCTAAAACTGAGTCTTACAGCTGAAGTTCAAACCTTCAATGAAATCCTGATTGTCAAACTTTCACTTCATAATTTGTGTGAGTGGCCTCTTATCCTTCCTGTCTTCAGTATTTTCGTCCTATATAGCCGTATAAACATGTACTGCTGTGGTACAATAGTGCGGTGAGTTGATACAGAGCTGTTTAAGAACTACAGAGAAGAGATTTTGTGTTTAGTATAAAAAAAATTATTAGAATTACAAAAATATCACAAAGTGAAAATTCCAAACTAAAAGATGCACAATATGTCACAACTTTATAGCTACATTGATGTGAACAGTGATTGAGTTTCACAGAAGCTAAGGTTAAGAGCTTGAATTTTTCAGAGCTGGTCGTTTTATTTGGTAGAGTGATCGTAAAAATAAAATAAGATAATAAAAATAGATTTTATCGACTGTTTTAAATGTCAGATTCGACACATTTTGTTTCCAGATCTTCCAAAATGCTTCAAACTGTTTGATACATGACTTGTTCTGTTTACACTGCCAAGTATTGAGTATTAACATTAAAAACAGACATGCAGGGTAGACTCTCACGCTGGTCCTCCACTGTGGAGCATAAACGACAGAACCATTAAAGTTAGGAACAGATCCACCAGAGGCTCACTGCAGGAAAATTATTTTCCCTCAAATTATTAATATATTTTGAAGAGCGTATCATTTAATTAACTTTTTTTAATCAATACAATCACGACCATGGTGGCCTGAGTCCTACGTCATAGCTTGGGCTGTTTTATTAACTGATGGCCTTTTCGACCAATCAGTTGTCAGAATGGCCGTGGCGGAGATGCGTGGCTTGACCAATAGGAGTGCGTCATACTGCAGCGGCTCCGCCCCTTCCCCTCCACCAACCTTTGTGATTTACCGCCGGGCGCCATTTTGCTGTCCGTTTTCCAGGCTGCCTCACTGAGAGTTTCAACACTTTTACTCCTCTCCAGGCAGATTAAACACCGCGAAGCCTCAGTCGGAAGCCGTCTCACACCCGACAATGGCCACGGGAGCGAACGCAACTCCTCTGGGGAAGTTGCACCCCAGCATCGGGGCGAAGCGGAGCTTCGAGGCTGGGCCTGGAGCGGGAAACGGCCTGATGCCCACCCCGGGGCCGCCCGGGACCTTCCCCGCTATGCAGGCCTTCCAGCCCGCCATGCCGAGCCCCGCATTCCCGCAGGCGCACCAGTTCAACCCGGGGACGAGCTTCTCCCCGCAGGCTCCGGCCCAGCCGGCCGCCGGGGCCGGTCTCGTCAAGCCGGGTGAGTAAATGCCCGCAGTTGACCGGCTGAAGCTAACAGGCTAGCTGGGGTTCAGACCGTAGGACGGCGTGAAATGGAGCCGTGGACCGCGGGAGGAGGGACGCTCTACCGAACTGTTTTCAACATACACACTGCTTTCTTTATATATACACACTGTAGAAAACAGTTTAACACGCACTCACTACAAAACAGCGTTCTTAGCATAGATGCTATCACTGTTTCTAACACTGTTGACACAACGCTAGTCCAGGCCGTCTGGACGTTTCTTCCATAAGCTGATGATTCATCAGTCATCTGATTTTGAGCTTTCATTAAGAAGCTATTTTGTGTAAAAATCAACTTTGAGGTACCTCAGAGAGTCAGCCTGGTGTAAATAATCTTTGTGATTTAAAAGAGTCTGAATGTAGATTAAAAATAACCCTGGTTTGATTTTCCATAGAGTGTAGGGTCCAATCCCAGTCCTAATCTCCTACAGTCTAATGATCATGTCTTCACTAAGCTTATAAAACACCTCGGCGAGTCTCTGATTGCAGCAGGCTAACCTAAAGCATGCAGGTAGTCATCACAGTACTCTGTCAGGTTTCATGTTGTCCTTTGTGACCCACAGCCCTGATGTTAAACATGTGGCTAGTGGGCTACACATGGGCCACGCTAGTTAGGAAGCATGTGAAAACCCAAAGTTCAGAATTTATTGTCACTGTTCAAAAATAAAATCTTTTGAGAAGCTCATGCTAACCCAATACTTAGATTTTAAACATTAATAACCTAGTTGTAGCTTCCCAGTTGAATGTAGAATAATGATTAACCTCACAGTGAGTTGTAATGTCTCTGATAAGCCAGCCGTAGTCCTCCTTTCACCCTTCTCTTTGCTGAGCGGTCTAGCCATACAAACGTGACCCCCGTTACCTCTGTGCCGGTAGATTTCGGCCAGAAGAAACAAAGAAAGAAGAGTCGCTGGAGCAGCGAGACGCCCGATCAGAAGACGGTCATCCCGGGCATGCCCACCGTCATCCCCCCCGGCCTGACCCGCGACCAGGAGAGAGCTTATATAGGTAAAGGCCTCTCATCTATCCTTTTCAGTTGCCACATGATGCAGTCCTTTTTGACATGTTTAATCTTTCAAAGCACTGTTAAAATGTTTAAAGGAGTTCTGTCCTGTTTGCTGGATTCCCAACAGTTTGAGCGACGCCTCATTTATCTCCAAATCTCATTACGATGGGGGCTCTCTCAAGTTCTGCTCCAACTGTTGAGACCCAGCAGTCATTATAACTTGTGACGATTTCTCTGAAAGTGGAGGATTGAGTGTTTTTCTGTCCCTCGTCCTCCAGTTTGCATACCATCGGGCACCCATTAGCAAGGGGGGGTTGATATAACTGAGGAAGCACCACTGCTTGCTGAAATCTGCAGATCACTGCTCACTGTCCTGCCTGACCACCCCCCCTCCCTACACACACCATCAGTATTGTTCCTGTGCATGGAGCGCTGTCCATAATGTGCTAACATTGCTAAAGTATGTCGGTCCGAGTGTGAGCAATGCTGCTTCGATGGCAAACCGACGTGTCAGTAGCTCCCAGGCTGGGTCTAATTGGGTGTTTGAAATTGAAGGGACGTCCTTCATGATTGTGTCTGTGCTCGTTGTGTGGCCGCCACCTTTCTCAGGAGCAGTGGGCGATTTCCATTGATTTAACCACTAATGCCTTCCAGCAGCAGTGTAGCACCACACGCTGTCTCCACAGGCCCTCAGACAGACACAGTCAGGCCTTTAATAACTAACGTCATTACAGATGTCGTCCACTCATTGGTAATGGTGCTTCTTCTTTGGTATGTAAACACCCATCTGTGCCCACCCTCTGTCGTCACACTTCCTGTTTCCTTTCTGCTCATCCAGTAGATCCTAAAAGCAACAACAAGGAAAGAGTTAAAGATGAAATCTCAGTGTTTTCATCTCTGTGACCCAGAGTAATGTCCTCACCGATCTGTGTGTGTGTGTGTGTTTGGGGCTGGCGGGCGGGCGGGGAGTCATTACGGTCTTCATAATGTGCATGGGATGACTGATTTTTATTTCTGTTCCTGCCTTCTGCAGTGGTAGGATTGTGCCTGTTTGTCAGATCAGTCAGGGCCTTTTGAGATAAGCGGTCAGGTGTGAATGTTCTGGCAGGACATCCTCATCTACTGCCATGTGTCCATGTTTAATCACGTAGCCTGCTAGGATGTTGTACTCTGGGTAATGTTCCACGATGTTTCTCATGCTTTAGCCTCACCAGATGTTTATTTGATCTCCCTCTTGACTTAACAGACTCACCATGTGTCTCTGCCTCAGTAATGAATGAGACGCTGCTCTAATGTGCGGAGCCTTGTCTCTCTGATAATGTTGTGGTAACCACATTTCTCTCCATCCTTGTTTTTCTTTCCTAACCTGAATTCTTCCAGTCCAACTGCAGATCGAAGACCTGACTCGTAAACTGCGTACAGGAGACCTGGGAATCCCTGTTAACCCTGAGGACAGGTCGGAAAAAGATTAAACCCACGAACAGTAACACTTTCTCTACCTTCTTGACTTTTTGGAAGACAAATGTTGATTTTCAGTTGCCATGTGGTTGTTAGCGTACATGAGTGTCTGTAGTGCTAGCTGGAGGATGTAGATTTCCAGATAGAAACCCCCCACAGGACACTGTTGTCTGTCATTCAGAGCAGTTTAGAAGCTTTTAATGAACACATTAAAATGATATTTGATTCTATTAATGCTAAAGTGCGCAGTGCAGACATGTTCTCATTGTTTTAGATCACAGCTTTCTAACCAGGTAGGTAATGTGGAGGAGTTAGCCCGGTGTACAAGTCAGCATCACTTGTGTTCATGTTAGCCTCATGCCACATTTTAACTACACTTCCTGTTTAAAACACTGTTTATCGTTTAGTCAGGTGCTTTCTAGACTAGTTGGGTAGTCTTTATTGTAGTTTATGGAGGATCTGATGGTGTTTGTTCCTTCCCGATGGAGTTCAGGTTGTGTAATTTAATGACACTGTTTGACTCGTCCAGGTGAGTTCAGTCTCTGTTAAAGAACATGAGACCAACATGAACACAATCCGCTCTTAAGCACAGTGTCCAGCTTCGTTATTCATCATGAGAGTTAAATTTTACCCAAGACTCGAGACTCTGTCTAACTCTCCATTGAACCGTGAGATGAGGTGAATCCACGCTCATTCAGGAGACGCTGGACGTCTCTCTGAGCTCCACGCTGTAGCGCCAGTGTCTCGGTGTTGGGTAAAAGGCAGCGGGGGTCACTGCAGATCAGCTGAGTCAGGAAGAGTTTCACCTTTTTGATTGACTCCTTTTTATTTTCATTCATTTATTTTTTTTTAACTGTGATGCTTACAGCTCTGCTGGTTTTGTCTGTGAATCCATGAAGACTCACTCAGTCTGACACATAACGTGTGAAGGTTTTCCTCTGAAACAGGTGTGGCTCGTTATAACCCTGTCCCTGATGTCCAACACCTCGTTAGCTCCAAACCTCACTTAGTCCCTTCAATTGGCTCTTGTGGACGTCCGGGCTGCCGCCGCCCGTCTCCTGCCCCTCGTGGACTCGCTCGTCTCCGCTGATAGAAACATTCCCACCTAGTTCAGAGGTCTGCAACCTTCGACCTGAAGATCTGCCGTTTGTCATCAGATAGGTTTAAAAGTCAGGACGACGCAGCTCAGGCAGCAGGCATGAAGAAGCTAGGTAGAACAGTCCTTTCAGCAGTTTCTCTTCTGATTTCGTCCGTTAGGTTTCAGATTTCCAGAGACTCGGCTTTAGTTCCACCTCCTTTTCAGAGCCGTCTTCACTTGTCTTTTTTCCAGTTTGTTTAGCGCCGTTTCCCGAGGTTTTTCCTCAGCTTTAGATGTTTTTAGAGCAAATGAAGACTCCAGGTAAAGCTGCAGGCTGTCGGTTCCTCCATGTGATCTAATCCTGGTTCAGAGGTTAGCGAGTAGTGGAGCCGTGACGGGGCTGAGGAGCCACATGTGGCTCCACGGGTTGCAGACCCCTGACGTAGGGAACGGGGGGGGGGGTAAAGGGGCAGATTCCAGCAGCACTGTCCGTCCTGTAACGTAGCTTCTGTCAGGATGTTCCCACAGGAAGCGCCTCCTTCTCTCGGGTGTGTGAACGACACCTCTGCTAGCTTAGCCCCGCCCTCCGCAGTCTGACGTGACGCTCGACTCGGGGGCCGTTTCAGGTCGTCACCGTTGGAAGTTTCAAGAATAATAATAAAAGGACCCCCCCCCCCCCCCTCCCCCCTTCTCCCCCACTGACTCTTCACATCTCATGGGAACAAATGTGTCTCTCTGCTTGGAGAGCATAGGAAAAGGTGGATCTCTAATCTCAATTCCTTTTCTCTAACCAAATTACCCCCACGTCAACCTAACCCTTTTTCAAGCACAGAGCCTCCTTAACGCAGCAGCACAGGTTTTCAGCATCCGAGGGGGGGCACGGACCTCTCCCTCCACGTCAGCACCAAGCCGCTCACAGCCAGCGTTTCTGCTTAGGATCGCCAGTTTTACTTTGGGTTCTTTTCTTACCTCCAACTTTTCTTTCTTGTAGGCCAACAATCCTGTATGCAGGTTTAGTTACGGCCATGTATTGGTTTTGTTTTTTCTTTTCTGAACACCCCTCCAGTGCATTGGATTGCTCCTTTGCGGCTGTGGTCGCCACTCCCACACTTCTCACCGTAACGCCGTGTGAGAAATCAGTCGAGCCTCCGAAGCGGCAGCGCAGAGCTCCTCCACGTCTCTTCTGCTCTTGAGTTTTTGCTCTGGCACTGGCCTCAGTCACAGTCCAGCTTATCTGAGAATCCTCAGTTAGATCCAAATTCCAAAAAGACGCCCCATCTGTGTAAAGACTCGTCATTTGACTGGTAGCCAGCTGTAGGGAGCCTGAGTGATGGTTGTTGGTGGCAGAGCTGCGCCTGGCAGGAGGGAGTCGATGAGGCCTCTCCTGTCTGTTGTCTACCGCTTGCAGGTCTCCGTCTCCGGAGCCCATCTACAACAGCGAGGGCAAGAGGCTGAACACCCGGGAGTACCGCACCAGGAAGAAGATCGAGGAGGAGCGCCACTCCCTCATCACGGAGATGGTCGGACTCAACCCAGACTTCAAGCCTCCGGCGGACTACAAGTACGGCGTCTCGCCTGAAGGCTGGACTCTCTGAACGCAGTAGCGCTTCATTCAAATCCACTTCCTGCTTCTTCTCTTCAGGCCTCCGGCAACCAGAGTCAACGACAAAGTCATGATTCCCCAAGACGAGTATCCCGAGATCAACTTTGTCGGCCTGCTCATCGGCCCGCGGTGAGTCGACGCTCCTCTTTCAGAGCTGCGGTCCTCGGACAGGACCAGGGACCGCATTTATCCCCTGCATGATATCAGAACCCCGGAGGGTCTGGAGTGTGATGACTCTGTCGTCCTCTGAACAGGGGAAACACCCTGAAGAACATCGAGAAGGAGTGCTGCGCCAAGATCATGATCCGAGGGAAGGGCTCGGTGAAGGAGGGCAAGGTGGGCCGCAAGGACGGCCAGATGCTGCCGGGCGAGGACGAGCCGCTGCACGCTCTGGTCACGGCCAACACCATGGAGAACGTGAAGAAGGCCGTGGAGCAGGTGCGCCCGCCGCCGTGGCCCCGCGGTCGCCGCGTCCCCGGCGAATCCACAGTCGGTGATTCCCGTTTGTCTCCCGGCAGATCCGGAACATCCTGAAGCAAGGCATCGAGACGCCCGAGGACCAGAACGACCTCCGCAAGATGCAGCTGAGGGAGCTGGCCCGGCTGAACGGCACGCTGAGGGAGGACGACAACAGGTCTGCCGGCGTACCGCAGCTCCCTCTGCCCCCCCCCCCGTCCCTCCACTGACCGCCGTGTTCCCTCCCCGCAGGATCCTGCGTCCCTGGCAGAACTCTGAGCCTCGCAGCATCACCAACACCACCCTCTGCACCAAGTGTGGCGGAGCGGGACACATCTCCTCCGACTGCAAGTACACCAGGTGAGCGCTGGCGGCGCGCGGTGGGCGGAGCTTCCGCGAGGGGGCGGCGTTTTGACCCCGGTCTGTTCTCTGTGCAGCACGTTCGCCGCCCACCGGGCCTCGGGGGGCGAGCCCCCCCAGTCGGCTCAGGACAAGGCCCGCATGGACAAGGAGTACCTGTCCCTCATGGCCGAGCTGGGGGAGGCCCCGGTGCCCTCCTCTGGGGGGGGCCACTCCAACAGCCCAGGGGGGGGGCACCGGTCCTCGGGCCCCAGCAGCAGCAACCAGCCACCCCCGGTGAGTCAGGAGACACACACACACACACACACACACACACACACACACACACACACACCTGTCACTGAGACTGATGTGTGTGTCCTGCAGAGCCGCCCCCCCTGGATGAACTCCAGCCCCTCTGAGAGCAGGAACTTCCACAGCATGCACGCGGGCCCCAGCGCTCCCGGGGGGCCGCACAGCTTCCCTCCCCCGATGCCCAGCATGGCAGGCCCGCCGATGCCCCCGAACCCCAACGGGATGCCCCCACCCTGGATGCAGCCCCCGCCCCCTCCCATGGGCCAGGCACCCGGACCTCACGGACACCCCATGGGTAAGAGGAGACCTGGTTCTAGTCCCGGTTCTGGTCTGGCACCTCCACCGTTGTTGAACTTACGGAGCTGCTGCTGTTCTGCAGGTCTGCTCCCTCCCCCGATGGGCATGATGCCGCCTCCCCCGCCCCCGCCCAGCAGCCAGCCGCCGCCTCCCCCTTCTGGGCCCCTGCCGCCATGGCAACAGCAGGCCCCTCCTCCCCCTCCCACCAGCAGCATGGCGACCAGCTCGGCGCTGCCGTGGCAACAGAGTAAGAACACAGGACGCTTTGTCCAGACACACACACACACACACACACACACACCCGGCCGTCATTTGACACCGTGCTCACCGTCTGGTACCTGAGTGCAGCCGCTGCCTCCTGTCTGTCAGTGCGGTGACCCACCAGCAGGGGGCAGCACAGCTGTGATTCCGTTGCTTCGTAGTTTGGCCAAACAGAAGTTTCCAGAGTTGTGCAGTGAAGCTGTTGTTGAACTGAACGTTAACCCCCCCCCCCCCCCCCCCCCCCCCCCCCTGCAGATACCACCACCACGTCCAGCCCTGGCACCGGCACCCTGCCCCCCTGGCAGCAGCCCCAGCAGCCGGCCGCCTCGGCGGCGCAGCCCCCCCCTCCGATGGGCACCCCGTCCATGGTGCCGCCCCCGCCCGGCGTGCAGCCCCCCCTGCCCCCGGGTGCCCCCCCTCCCCCTCCGCCGCCGCCCCCGGGCTCCGCCGGCATGATGTACGCCCCTCCCCCGCCGCCGCCCCCCATGGACCCCTCCAACTTCGTCACCATGATGGGGATGGGCGTCCCCGGCATGCCCCCCTTCGGCATGCCGCCGGCCCCGCCCCCGCCCCCCCCTCAGAGCTAAGCCGTCCGCAGGAGGAGGGGCAGCAGACTGACGCACAGCGACCGCCGGACCACATAACCAGTGCTTTATTTTTTATCCAGTCTGATGGAGGAGGCCCGGCCTGCTCCCCCACCCCCCAGTCCAGGAGCGAGTGTGAGAGTGTGTGTGTGTCCGTGTCCGCTCACACACACACACACACCGTCGCTGTCAGCCACGTCACGTTCAGTCTCAGCCCGCCATGCATGACCTGTCTGTCCCGTCGGCTCTCGGATGGAGAAGATGAATATTTTTGTATTCCGTGGAGTGTCTCAGTTCTGTCCGCCTCTGTAGTCTCGTCCGTTGTTTTGCAGTCTCCGGGACTTTGTTTGTTTGTTTTTTTGTTTTTTTTTCTGCGTCTCCGGCGTGTCGGCGAGGTCAGAGCTCGCCAACACGCCGCCACCGCGGTGTCTGTCGGCCCCGGTTTTAGAGAAGAAACTGTTAGCCCCCCCGTTCTGGAGTCGCCTGAATGAATAGCTGTTGAACTCTTGCTTGGTTTAGTATTAAACTGATTAATTTCACCTCTTTCTGTGCCGGGCTCTTCTGGTTTCTCCTTTCATGGGTGTAAGACTCTCTCTGGCAGCGAGCCAGCTGTCTTTCCTTTTCCAGCCACTTCCTGTCGGCCGCCTCACCCAGACTCTGAGGGCCGTGAGCAGGGACTTGACTTCTGGAGGGCCGAGCGGCGGCGGGCTGGGCCCGGAGCCGCTCCAGCTGCTCGTGTTGGTTTGTTGACGGAGGCCGGTGTTCGGGAACAGCACCAGAAAACATCCATCAAATGAGTCACGCTGAAAAAATAATCCAGTCATTTAGAGCGCTGGGACCAAAACCCCACAGGCAGGGCATTTCAAGGTCGGAGCTACACGCTGGAGGTCGTCTGTGAAAGATGACCCCCGGGAGTTAACGACAACCTCTCTCAGGCTCCGGCCGCACACGACTGAAAACCAGCAACGTCCCGCTTTTATTTTGAAAAAATTAAAGGAATGTCGACAGTGTTCTTCAGGTGTCAATGTGGATTGAGTTTCGGCTGGGGGGGGTTGGGTCGGGTCAGACCTGTTGGAGTGTCCCTCATCGTCACAACACCTCTGATTCAGTGAAACAGATCAATGTCTATCAATTAAAAAGTGAGGTTCAGTTATTCAGTTTTAAAACCACCTGTTCCTTGAGTGATTTCTTTCCCTTGTTTGAACATTTCTGCTCTGAAATCTGACTCCCCCTCCTAACTCCTCCCCCATCCTCTTCTCTCCTTCCTCATGCTCGTCTTCTTCACCTTCCATCCTCTTCCGTCTCCCCCCCATAAACCCCCCCCCCTTCATAAACCCCCTCCCCCCCGGATGTCTGCATGGAGTTTTATTTTGAAGGGAGCCGCTCTGCTCCCTCTCTCGCGCTGCGTCACACCGTCACACTATAAAAGCGCGAGCGGCGCGACGCCGGGCGGACAGAGCAGGACGCTCCCAGCCTCCATCAGCAGCAGCAGCAGGTCTCGGTCCGGGCCCGGTCCGGTTCTGACCCGTCGCCATGGCCAAGCCGCTGTCGGACCAGGACAAGAGGAAGCAGATCTCCGTGCGCGGGCTCGCCGGGGTGGAGAACGTCGCGGACCTGAAGACCAACTTCAACAGACACCTGCACTTCACGCTGGTGAAGGACCGGAACGTGGCCACCAAGCGGGACTACTACTTCGCGCTGGCCAACACGGTGCGGGACCACCTGGTGGGCCGCTGGATCCGCACGCAGCAGCACTACTACGAGAAGGACCCCAAAGTAAGAGGCGTGGGGCCGCGCACGTACACACAGCTGATCGGGGAGGGGGGCGGGGCCGCGCTGCGGCGTGCTGCAGTGCCCCGCGCGTGCGTGCGTTTTTTTTTTTTTTTTCCCTCCTCCATCTTTGCGCGCGTGTGTCGGTGTCAGCTTCACGTTACGTAACGTGCGGCTCGCGCATCTGTCCGGAGCTGCTGCTGCTGCTGCTGCTGCTGAGCGCGGCGCGCGCTCCCGACGGCACGCGCGTGCGTCGCTCAGCAGCAATTTGAGCGCGCGCCGGAGAATTAAGCAGCTCCAATTGGTGTTACATAACCGTGTGTCATGGCCTCCGTCCAACACACACACACACACACACACACACACACAGAGCATCACAAAATGGCCTCGCGCTCCGAGCTGCATCTCTCCCCTTCACTGAACTCCATCTGTTGATTCTCAGGACCGACCCTTGTTTTCAGGATTGGTGATTAAAAAAACGTTCTGCATGAGTTGTTCCTGAAGCTTCACCTGGAATTCAAACCTTAATACTTACTCTGGAAAAATAAAGTCAACAGGTGAGACAAACAAACTGCTGAACAGGAAGCTCCTGCCGCTGTGGAACCCGCCTGACCACATTCTGCCAAAGTCATTGATTAGGAGCAGATAAGGTCACAGAGACCTGAAAGATGATAAAAACCCTGAATGGGGACCGTTCAGTACTCTGATTACTCTCTAAGAACATCAGAAGAGAAACAAAGAACGGCTTGTTGACGGGTTGAAGAGATGATTTCAGCAGGTTTAGGTCTGTTTTGATGAGCACGGCGGAGGAAGCATCATGGGTCGAGGCTGCTCCTGGAGAATCTCACATCCTGTTTCCTGTTATAAAGTTAACGTGCAGCGTGTGAATCAGACTCTCTCAGAACATTCCACCCCCCCCCCCCCCCCCACCCCCCACCAGCTGAATCTATAGGAAATGAATCGTTAACATGAACGAGCCTCAAACATGGATCAATACACAGAACGGGTCAGCCAACGACACACTGGGTTCCTGTCTGTCCCGCTGGTAAAAGTCACTGTAACCTCTGAGACGAAGGTGAACCCTCCCCACACACACACACACACACACACACACAGACAGACAGGCTCGCTGCTGGGATTCCCTCCTCTCACAGCTGCTGTTTTCCATTGGAGATAATGTGTCGAGGCCATTGTGAGCGCCGTGAAAAGCACGTACGCTCCTGAATCCAGTCCCTTAAAAGGAGTTCTCAATCAGCATCAACATCTACCAACAACACTAGCTGCTGATCGTCAATTATTAAGACATTTACAGAAATCTCATGTTTCTGTGGCCTCGGTGCAAAACTGCTGAAGAGCCTCTGGCTCTTTCGGGCCTGCTGTTAGCGTTAGCATTATGTCAGCATCCCCGGGTAATGAAGGAGTGAGACATTAGGAATGAGAGACTGTCAGACAGTCGGATCTTCTGCGGAGACGTGGCGTTGGCCTCCTGTAACCGCCGCCTGTCCTCTGGCTCCTGCAGCGGGTCTACTACCTCTCCCTGGAGTTCTACATGGGAAGAACCCTGCAGAACACCATGGTGAACCTGGCTCTGGAGAACGCCTGCGACGAGGCCACGTACCAGGTGAGCAGCCCCGGAGGTCCAGCAGGTGGACCACCAACATCCCCGCGCTGTGCTGACATGTCCAACCAGATGGTGGAGTGTTGATGTTCCGCTTGTTTGACGGCAGGCGTTCACGTTGCGTCATGTGTTCCCCAGCTGGGTCTGTAGTTCTGCTCCTCAGCTGGTTCTCTGGTTCTCTTCCCCAGTTGGGTCTGGACATGGAGGAGCTGCAGGACATCGAGGAAGACGCCGGCCTGGGTAACGGGGGACTGGGCCGCCTGGCTGGTGAGCTCCGCCGCCTCCTGATTGGCTGCTGACGCTCGGTGCTTTGGACGGTCTTGTCTCACCCCACCGTCTGTCTCCCCCCAGCCTGTTTCCTGGACTCCATGGCCTCTCTGGGTCTGGCTGCGTACGGGTATGGAATCCGCTACGAGTTCGGCATCTTCAATCAGAAGATCCAGAATGGCTGGCAGGTAGGAAGACCTGCTGGTCTGGCAGCAGATTCCTCTTCTATCTGGGTCCAGGTCTTCATATATAGTCTGCCACTGTCGGACCTGTTACACTTTCTGAACCTTATTTGGATTTTGGTTTTTAATCCATCCTGATTTCCTCAGAGCTGTCCACGAGGGAACAGAGTTTTCTTACCCGACACTAAATCATGCGATGATCTGATTGGACTGTGCTGGTACAGTTCAGACCTGTCTTTCTAGACCAGGTCAAAGTTGCTGATCTTTATCAGGCTGATCAAACTTTGCATCGACGTTCCTTCGTAACCAACTCGTCCGGTTCTACATTCCTCAAGTTTACTGTGCTGTCAAAATCAACATGTTGAAGTATCTTCACGAGGGGAACCAGGAAGCAACCTGAGTTAATCTTCTGCATGAGAAAAACATCCCGAACCTTGAAAACTTTGAGATGCAGTGGGCCTAGGACGGAACCCTGTGGAACACCTCGGGGCTTAGCACCATGCTGATCGCGGCCTCTGTTTGGCCAGGTGGAGGAGGCTGATGATTGGCTGCGGTACGGGAACCCCTGGGAGAAGGCTCGGCCCGAGTACATGCGCCCGGTGCACTTCTACGGCCGAGTGGAGCACGGCCCGGACGGAGTGAAGTGGGTCGACACGCAGGTCGGTACCAGCAGGACAGGGTTCAAACCATTTCCATCCTGCTCCTTACACCACTTCCTGTTCGCGTTCACGCTCAGCACGAAGCAGACTTTTACCGCCGACCCATCAGTAGAAACCTGTAGACATCGAGTTCAAATGTGTGTCTTCAGGTGGTTCTGGCTCTGCCCTACGACACTCCGGTTCCCGGCTACAGGAACAACATCGTGAACACTATGAGACTGTGGTCCGCCAAGGCGCCCTGCGACTTCAACCTCAAAGACTGTGAGTGTCGTCCTCTCTGGCATTTCCCTCCGCAAGCTCAGATTTGACGAGTTTTACCTAAGTATCGCAAAGATGTCGAGGTTCTCTTGTTGGAGATGGTTAGTAAATAGTTTCAGCTAACTGGTGTTTTTAAAGGGTTAAATTCACTGGAAGTAATTCCAAGATGGCCACTAGGTGGCGCCCTGGGATGATCCATCTGGACAGCATTTCTTTGAAAGTCCTGAACGATTCAAGTCAACCTGCTGTTGCTCCACAGTTAACGTCGGAGGCTACATCCAGGCCGTGCTGGATCGAAACCTGGCCGAGAACATCTCCAGAGTCCTTTACCCCAACGACAACGTGAGTCACCTCCATCTTCCTCCACATCCGCCCGGAGCAGAGAGAGTCTGAGTGCTGAGAAAGATCCCAGCAGCTCTTTGTTCTCCTCGTTCCGCAGTTCTTCGAGGGGAAGGAGCTGCGTCTCAAGCAGGAGTACTTCGTGGTGGCAGCGACTCTGCAAGACATCATCCGTCGCTTCAAAGCCTCCAAGTTTGGTTCCACGGAGTTCGTACGCATGGATCTGTCGGCGCTGCCCGACAAAGTGAGTGTTCCCTCCCACCGTGACGGCAGGTCGGTTTGTGTCTGGTTACAGCTGCTGGCTCCACATGGGAACCAGGAAAGGCATAAAAAACAACTTCAACTCAGAATTATGAGCAAGAAATGTGAAATTTCGAGGCTAGAGTCGGGAGACTAGAGGCTGGAGTCGTGTCTGAGTTGCCTTGAAGAGTTGTCTGCGTTTGTCTCTGCCTGCAGGTTGCGATCCAGCTGAACGACACTCACCCTGCGATGGCCATCCCCGAGCTGATGAGGATCCTGGTGGACCTGGAGAAACTCACCTGGGACAAGGTTCCTGCTCTCACACTGCGTTTTGTCTCGTTCAGTCATGAGAGAGCTGAGTTCGGACTGTCCTGGGTCCTAACACAGCTCCCTGTGGGACTCCGTAGCAGGAACCAAGCGGAGTTTCCAGATGTTGTCGGGTTTCTCTGAGTAATCTGTCCTGTGCCTCAGGCCTGGGACATCGTGGTTCGTACCTGTGCCTACACCAACCACACCGTCCTGCCCGAGGCCCTGGAGCGCTGGCCCGTCGACCTCTTCCAGAACCTCCTGCCCCGACACCTGGAGATCATCTACGAGATCAACAGGAGGCACCTGGAGGTACGAGGACGGGGTCAGAGTTCACCACACTTAAAAAGCGAAAAAACAAGACGAAAGTACAGAAGAACTCAGTTTTCAGGTAAATATGAAGGCGTGCTCTGTTTCTGTGTGCGTCGTTTCTCCAGCGCGTCGCTAAACTCTTCCCGGGAGACATGGACCGCATGCGCAGGATGTCCCTGATCGAGGAAGGAGACATGAAGAAGATCAACATGGCCCACCTCTGCATCGTGGGCTCTCACGCCGTCAACGGCGTGGCTCGCATCCACTCCGAGATCATCAAAAACACTGTGTAGGGGAACCCGCTCGCCGCCGCCGCCACTGCCGGCGGCTCCCCGTCGCCTTTATTCAACACGGTCGAGCTCTGAAACCCCAAAACAGGACTTTTGTTTAACTTTCAAAATAAAGACAACGCAGCTTAGAGACTCGTGCAACCAGAAATGTATCAGGAATGATTAGTAATTAATAGGAAATTTAAAAACCATTATGAGGCTGATAATTTAACAGTGTTTAACATTGTTTTGTTTAAGATTTTTTAGTTTCTTTGGCTGTTTAAATTCTTCAGCCTTAAAAGAATTTGGACTCACTTAGCTCTTTTAGCCACTCTAGCTAGATTAGCCATTTCTGTTGGATTAGCAAATTCTGTAGGGATTAGCAATTTGAGCTGGATTAGTCATTTGGGCTAGATGAGCTATTTGAGACAGATTGGAAACACAGGCTGGATTAGCCATTTCACTTGGATTAGCCATTTCACTTGGATTAGCCATTTCGCTTAGCCACTAAAACTGGATTAGCCAGAAAGCGTTTTATCGTTACTTTCTGTATTTTAGTTGATGAACTACTGAACCATTCTGCTATTTAAGAGTCATTTTGAAGTGAGTGAAGATGTGAGATTAGATTATTTCTATAACCACTAAAGAGGAGCCATTAGAATTAATCCCTGTCAAAAGCTAGCCGATGGTGATCTGATCTCTCCTCCAGGTTCAAGGATTTCTACGAAGTGGACCCTCACAAGTTCCAGAACAAGACCAACGGCATCACGCCCAGACGCTGGCTGGTCATGTGCAACCCGGGTCTGGCCGAGGTCATCGCCGAGGTCGGTTTCCTGTGATTCACACACGGAATCGATGTGATTGAGCTGTCGGTGTGATGAAAGAGTGTGTGTGTTGCAGAGGATCGGAGAGGACTACATCCGGGACCTGGACCAGCTGAAGAAGCTCCTGGACTTCGTGGACGACGACGCCTTCATCCGCGACATCGCCAAAGTCAAACAGGTGCGAGCTGGAGAGGGCCGGAGCGTTGGCGCCGGTGGACCGTTCCGTCCGTCTCATCGTCTGCTCTCAACCTTCCAGGAGAACAAGCTGAAGTTCGCGGCGCACCTGGAGGAGCACTACAAGGTGAAGATCAACCCCAACTCCATGTTCGACGTGCAGGTCAAGAGGATCCACGAGTACAAGAGGCAGCTGCTCAACTGCCTGCACATCATCACGCTGTACAACCGTAAGTCTGCAGAACCGCAGGGAACCCGGCAGAACCGCAGGGAACCTCTGAGAACCTCTGAGAACCCGGCACAACTGTCTTTCTGTTCCACACAGGCATCAAGAAGGAGCCCAACAAGGCCTGGACCCCGAGGACCATCATGATCGGAGGGAAGGTCAGAACCCCTGCTATAGCCCTGTAGGAGTAGAACCGGGTCAAATCAGACCTTTAGAAGTAGACCCAGAGGTTCTGGTTCCACCTAGCATGATCATGTTTCAGTGACCAGATCACAAGTGGCGAGTCCAAAAGACAAGTGTGAGCAGGAAGTAGACAGGCAGACGTACGTACGTCCAGCGGAACCAGACCCAGACGTATGTCCACAGAGTCTGGAGACTGGACTGGACCGGGCCGTTTGTCTGTCCGCAGGCCGCTCCGGGTTACCACACGGCCAAGATGATCATCAAGCTGATCACGTCCATCGGGGACGTGGTCAACAACGACCCCGTGGTGGGCGACCGCCTCAAGGTCATCTTCCTGGAGAACTACCGGGTCACTCTGGCTGAGAAAGGTGGGGCGTCTCTTGAGGACAGACATTTGGGGGTCCTGCAGGACACGGCGGTGTGGTGCCTGATGTACCTTTGTCCCCGTCCCCGTCCCGCAGTGATCCCTGCCTCCGACCTGTCGGAGCAGATCTCCACCGCTGGCACCGAGGCGTCCGGCACCGGGAACATGAAGTTCATGCTGAACGGAGCGCTGACCATCGGCACCATGGACGGAGCCAACGTGGAGATGGCCGAGGAGGCCGGCGAGGAGAACCTCTTCATCTTCGGGATGAGGGTTCCCGACGTGGAGGCCATGGACAAGAAAGGGTGAGACGGAGCGAAGTCTGGGAGTCTGAAGAAAAGACCGGTCCTTCACGCTCTGACTCCGTGTTTCAGCTACGACGCTCACTCCTACTACAACCGCATCCCGGAGCTGAAGCGGGCCATGGACCAGATCTCCGGGGGCTTCTTCAGCCCCGGGCAGCCCGGACTGTTCCAGGACCTGGTCAACATGCTGATGAACCACGACAGGTCCGCCTCGCCCTCTGCTCTCTGATCTGACCCGGTCTCTAGCTCTGACCCGGTTCCTCTCTCTCCCTCCCTCTGCTGCAGGTTCAAGGTGTTTGCCGACTACGAAGCCTACATCAAATGTCAGGAGAAGGTCAGCGCTCTGTACAAGGTCAGTGTTCCATTTCAGACGATCAGAGTGACAAAATGTGACTCTTTGAAATGTTACACATGTGAAACTTGAGTTTCACTTCAGAGAGTTTCACAGCTCCAGTCTCATGTTCTTTGCTGAAATACACCGAACTGTCGTGGATTCCTGCTCAGATTCTTGCCTCCGGGCCGCTCCGTGGTGGTTTTCTCTCGCGGTATTGAAGGTGATTGGTTGGTTGTCCCGCAGGACCCCACAGCCTGGACCAAGATGGTGATCCACAACATCGCCGGCTGCGGGAAGTTCTCCAGCGACCGCACCATCTCCCAGTACGCCCGGGAGATCTGGGGCATGGAGCCCAGCCTGGAGAAGATCGCCGCTCCGGACGACCCCCGCTAGGCGCCTCCTCCTCCTACTCCTCCTCCGCGTGGTCCAACCCGTGGAGCGCGGCCCCGTAGCTCCATCACTGTGGCATTATCTCCGCTTGGCCCCTCCCACTGCAGCGCGTCTTGAAAGAGTTCCCGAATCGGGTTCTGAGGTTCCCACACTAAATTATCCCGTCTCTCCAGCAGATTGAAGTGGGAACGTCGAGCACTTCCCTCCGTCTGCCGGGCTCAAACCCGACTGGTGCCTCTTCGTTAACTGGGAAGTCAGAAGGAATCGGATCTAAAAGATTTACCAGACGTTTTCAGAATGAAGTAGAAGTTAGAGGCTGAGAGCTCTGCCTGCCAGAAGTCCTGCTAAATGAAGTCTGTAGATATTATTTATGGCGTTTGTTCGTCCTGGGAGCTTCCCAGCCGGTAGTCCTCTGAGTTCCCAGTTGGTGAAGCCTCTTCCCAGCACTGAATTGGACACAGGACGGTTCCGACATTCCGGTTTCAGAGCAGTCTTCCATGAGCGGGAGGAGCGGCTGGAGTCCACGTTTCACTGCAGATAGTTGCTGTTTGGTTTGTTTTGTGCTGCTGGCTGAACGTCCCCATCGTCCCCGTCGTCCCCATCGTCCCCCTGGCTGTGTGTTCTGTTACTGACGGAGCAGACCCGGCTCTCCCTCCTCAGCATGCTCTCCGTTCTAACGACGCCTCGTCTGCCTGAAGCCTCGGTGGGTGAAGCCACCTCCAGGAAAATGTATTCTGTTTGTTGTGCTTATGTGTGTGTGTGTGTGTTTATGTGTGTGTGTGTAACCTAGAAGAGTACTGTAACCTGCTTAAGCTACTGAACATGACTGACAGCTGTTACTCACACTTGAACATAACATTGTTACTGTCGTCAGGCTTTTCTTTTTTAGTCAATAAAGGGAAGTAAAAACCGCTCTGGACCCTGAATGTGTCATTAGAACTTCCTCTGATCCTCACCGGACCCTCCATCAGCCTGAAGACTCGACTGACCTCCCTGTCAGCTGCACAGTGACCCCTGGTGGTGGGAGGCAAATACCACAGGCGAACACATGAAGGACATTTCACTTCAAAAGGCTCCAATTTACCTTTAAGCCACAAGTAGGTTCAACATTTAAATAAAAAGTGTCTTAAAAACGTTAAAAATGAATTAAAAAAAAACTGAAATACTGACCTGGATGTTACTCTGGATCAGTCCACGGATGTCACTACAAACGAACTCCAAGGTTCTTCAGAACCTGGAGCTGGTCTCCACCTCTCCCTCCACCAGAGGGCAGCAGAGAGAGCTGTCCATGCTGTCTACAGTCTCTGATCATGTTCTTCTCTCATGTGTTTGGTTCCAAAAGCCTTGATAAAAGGAGGAGGATTCCCCCATAATCCCCTCGCTTTACCAGGAGAGACGACTTGTTATGTGCAGACCAGGAAGTCGGTGCTTTCTCCACCTCCGCCGCTGTGTTTTCTCTTGTTTTTTGCACGTTTTTATTGGGATTTTAGGATGTATGTTATCATATTATGGAACATTGTTCATGTGGAGATCAGAATGTAAAATGTGACCGTGAAAACAGAACAACTATTAAAGTGATACAAAAGCAAACGAGGACATAGCAGGTTAACCTCAGACCTCATGTTAATATCAGTCCAGATGCTCAGGCTCACTGAGTCACTGGAGATGGGTTTCAACAGAGGTTTGCATATTGTGACATTTCTCCTTTGTGTATATTTTCTACATTTAATGATGTCTTGCAACTTAATGAGAGGAGATGGTTTTAGATAAGTCTTATCAACTTGGTCTCACTTGGTGCAATTTCAAACATTTCAAATAGTCATTGACCGTTTATTTCAGTTCGGTTACAAAATCTTTCAAATGTTTACGCATATCGTCTCTGATCTGAAGATATTGGAAGAAATGTCTTTTTCGCCGTGTGAAATTCTGCTTTAGCTGAGGAATTGGCCCCCCTCCCCCCAAACCAGGGAGGTCTAAACAGCCTTGATTTGCTTCCAAATGCAGATCACATCATTAATAACAGGTTGTTGCTGTATAATGGTCTATTGATCTTAGTTTTAAAATTGAGACTCTTGAAAAAGGGTTTCAAACCTGTTCAGTCACTAACTAGTCAGGTAAAGGTGTTGGTATTGATCCAGAAAGTCTTCATTGCTGAGGCCCAATAAAGCAAAAAACAAAAAATAAAAACAAAAGGGAACGAGATAATCCTCCAAAAGGTCAAGGTCTGCAAGATGGGTTTGTTTTTTTTGTTGTTGATGATGTCTGATCTAATCACAAAAATGGGTAATTAAAGAGTCCAATTGTTAAAAAAAAAAAAAAAAAAATTGGAGTAAATACAATTATTGTGGAAGAAATGTCATCTTTGCTGCTTGCATTCTTCCAATCAGCGAGACAGGAAGTGTGTTCCACACTGACAGCCGAGAGAACAGTCTTTCAGTTATATGAGTTCGTCACTTCCATGTCCAAACAGGTCAATTGTTCTGAGGAGATTTTAAACAGTCAATTTGTCCTCAGCCACAAGTGGCTGGGATCGGCTGCAGCTCACCCCTCGACCCTGAACAGGATAAGTGGTACAGAAGAAGAGTGAATGAATGAATTAACGAATAAATGGTAAATGAAGTGATAAATCGTTCATGTGAACTGGCATCACTTTTTATCCAGTTAATCTGACAGTCTGAGGAGGTTCTAAACAAATTCATTTCTATCCAGGAGAGCTGGAACAGTAGTCTGTAGATGTGTTATGAAGAGTATATATTTATATCATCTGCATAAAATGATGTTTTGTTAATGGTTTCTTTCACGGTGTGTCCATGTGTGGCTTATCACCAAACCGCTTTCATTTCTGAGGACTTTATGGATCTTTTAAACTGTTTGTGTGCAATGTTTGCTCCATGAAATCAGTCTTCTTCAGCTGGGAATCCAGTTTGCAGTAGCTGGATTTAAGATTCCTCTATGGTCCTTCAGACCTGCTGCAAGATATAGGCCAACATTATGATGCTGCCACCTCCGTGCATCACAGTGGAAAGTTTCCTTTTTGTACTTCAACCAGTCTGTTAGACGTCATCAGGCAACTTTTCAATCCTTTTGCTGGTGGTCTACCCATGTTTTGATGGTCCAGTTAGACTTTGTTCATTTGGCACAGCTGGATCAATATGAAGGTGCTCTATGTTCTCCGTCAGGCTCATTCGTGCTGGTAAACCATCCGGACCGTCTGTGGCTTCAGCACGGTGGAGGGTCGAACCTCTGACCCACCCACTGAACTCGTCTTCCTCTTATTCTTCACCCTGAGGTGTGAAGCTGACTCAGCTCTTCTTCATCTCGATGTGTTTACAGGTTTCACAACCAAACACAGCTTCTGCCTAAGTTTTTAAGTGTTTTAAGTGCCAAAGTGTTTTTAGTTCTTGAAATGTTAGCAGATCTATATCGAGAGCGGTGAGTCAGACCTCCGGTGGCCGTTTGGGCCAATGAAGGGCTTTTCTGATCCAGTTATGAAAGAGATGATTTTAAGCAGAATGAGGAAGTTATTGAAGAAGTGTTCACACCCTGTGATCTGCGGCTCGATAGTCGGGATTTCAACACCGCAGAACCATTTCAAACACCGGTAGAAACCTTTGAGCCATTGCCTTTGACCACTTTGGTTCTTGCTCAGGTCGTCAGACGGACCCCCTCTCAGGGTAGACGCCCTGGCTCACAGGGTTTGGTCTTCGGGCCTCCTGTACACCTTCCCTCCGACCCGCCTCCTAGTTCCCTTGCTGCAGGGTGAGGCAGCAGGGCCTTCACATTCTGGTGGTAGCCCCGGACAAGCCGAGCACCAGGTGGTACCCGAACCTGGTACAGCTGGCGGTTGGGGATCCCCGGCCAATCCCCAATGAGCCCGATGCTCTGCTCCAAGTGGGGGGCACCCTTCGGTCCCACCCTGTCTTGGGCAGGAGACTCCTGGCTTGGATTCTGAGAGGGTGAGACTAGCCGGGCTAGATCTGCCCCAGTGGTGTCCGCTATCCAGAGTGCCAGGGCCCCCCTCTCCTGTCAAGTTCCTACAGATTCCCGCTTTCTGTCTTTTAAGGCTGCCCTCCTTTTGACCTTGGCCTCTGCCAACAGGGTTGGAGATCTGTGCACTCTTTTGGTCCATTGTTCCTGCTTGTCCTTCAGCCAGGATGGTGATCTGCTTCATCTCTGGCCAAACCTGGCCTTTCACCCCAAAGTCATCACTTCGGACTTTCGTTCAAGGGTGATCCCGATCAGGGCACCTTGCACTTCACCTGGCTCGTAGTTGCTGTTGCTGTGTCCGGTCAGGGCTCCGCGTAGCTACATTGAGAGTACAGTTGGCTTCCGCACTACGGACCAGCTGTTTGTGGGGTTTGAAGCCAGGGGGCGTGGAGCCCCGCTGTCATCCCAGTGCCTTGCCCACTGGGTTGGTGGTGCTATTACGGTGGCTTATGAGGCACGGAACCGCCCGCCACCGGCAGTAGTTCGAGCCCACTCCAAACGGGGTGTCTTTGCTTCGGCGGCTCTGTGCAGAGGGGTCACTGTGGGTGACATCCGTCAGGCTGCCTCCTGGTCTTCTGTGTCCACTTTTGTGCACTCCTATCTTAAACGCGGATTCAGTGGCTTTATCAGTCTTAAGCGGGGACAGTGGTCCTGTCGCTTAAGTGGACATTGTGTTGGTCTGGCCGGCTGCTGTTTTCCTTTGGGGGGCGCCAAAGGAGGTCACCAATACCGAAGTCCATAGGTGGGCACCCACACGCTCATAGACCTGCAGTTACGTCTAGTAACTATTATTTATGTTGGCTTGATTCCATTCAGAACACTTTGCGACTGTTCTGCTGAAACAAGGAAGCAGACGGGAGGAGCGACGAACTGATGGAAGAGGTCAAACCACAGAACGTCGGGTCAGAAGTGAGACGGAGCTCAGAGACGATGGACAGGGACCGAGGTGTGGACACGTGGGACCAACTTCCTTTCTTTGTTTACAACAGTTTCATTGACAAAGGCAAAGTAATGTGACTAAATCTGACACATAGACACACAGAAAACACACACACACACACACACACACACACACACACACACACACACACACACACACACACACACACACACACACACACACAGGCAGGAGGAGGGGCAAAAGGTGGGAGTGTCCTCACAAAATTTCTTCTGAAGTCCAAGGAGCCGAAGTGCGTTTGACAGTGTAGCGGCCAGCGGGGAGCGTGAGGGATGAGGAGATGTCTGCGGCGGTGAAGTCTCGTCTGGGCGGCGTCCTGCTGTGGACGCTGCTGAGGATCTGCAGCTGTGAGGACGGTGAGTCCTCCGACACGCCGGACACCTGATGCTTCTGCTTCTTAATCTGCTCAAAATGACAACATGATGCAAAATCATAGAGAGATGAAATGAAAAAAGGATGTTATCTGAGTGTTATCGGCATTTCTGAGAAGAGAAGCGAAGTCAGAGTGAGGTCTGATAAATCAGATGGGGACTGTTGAACCAGATATAAAGCAAAATCAATAATGAGATCGAGAGAAGGCCCCATAATGGATCCTTGAGGCACACCATCTTTAATCTTTGATCTGGGAGAGTGTTTTTCCAGAACCTCTGAGGAACGTGGCGAAACAGAACAATGGGTGGATAATTAGCGAGAACACAAGGGTCAACATCTTCAAAAAGAGGAACTGTGGTTGTTTTTAGAGACTCGGTGATAAACTTCCTTTAAACGCCTTGGCTGCTGAGTCTTTCAGTTTAATCTCATCAGATTGGACACATTTACTGAAAACTGGGAAAAGCATGCAGGTGGACTGGGATGGGAGGTTTTACAGGACTCTGACATGTCTGGTTAGGCTGTGTAAGCAGTATGGCGTGAGCGGCGGAGGAACAGCGAGCACCAAGGGATGAGTTGAAGTTGAGTGGTCCACTTCCTTTTTTATTTTCTTGTGCAAAAATCAAAGATAAAGTGCAGAAGTGCCAAAAGTGCAAAAAGGTGCATTGGAGGATTTCCGGAGTCAGGCTCCCCCAGCAGCAGCACACAGCTCACAGCTGCCGCCAACACAATCACGGTCTCTCTCTACCGAGTGTCTTCGGGCCCTTAAAGGTGCTGTAGGCAGTATTCCGCATCTCCGCCATCTTGCTAAGGGTTACCTAAGCAAGATGGCGATTTGACCCATCGAAGATGGTGATTTGAAACCCAGCACAGCCAATCCGGTCCTGTTTTCTCTGACATCACGCCCTTACGCAAGTTAAGCCCCTCCCACAAGAACGTGCGACGAACGCCCCTCGACCAATCACGGTTAGAGCCTCATGGGCTCTTCTGATTGGTCAAAGATACCTGGAGCTGTCAAGATTCCTTTTCAGCTCAGAACAGAGACAGATGGAAACGCTGCGCCCTCCCGGTAGTGCAATTATGCTACACTCCTAAAGGATTATCAATGGATACTCTAACATTTAATCCAAAGAAAACACAGAAAAGTTAGCATTGACTAGCAGAATCCTGCCTACAGCAGAGAGACAGATATGATATTATATGTCAAACCAAAAGACAGAGGGGGGCCCACAGGAATTCAGCGTTTTTATTTTTTCCTCCTTTCCCCCACCTCCACTGAGTCAGCATGGGGGAGGGTGTGTGTGTGTGTGTGTGTGTGTGTGTGTGTGTGTGTGTGTGTGTTCTAATCTGAGGAAGTCATTTGACAGTCAGGCATCCTGTCTAGGTGAAGAAAAGCAGAGAGACGCGTATTTTGTGTCTGATTTGAGGAAGTTGAAGGAACTTGGATGCTGACGATGATTCTCTGGAGGTGAGAAGCACATCAGGCCTGTAGAGACGCTCGGTCTGGCTGCGAGTGTTTGAAGCGAGCTACAGGTACTGATTCTGGAAGTGAGTACAAATAAGGCCTTACAGCCTCACCATACGTCAGTTGACGCTTTTGTGGTTTTCCATTGAGTTTTTTCCCAATGTGTATTTAGTATGGTCAGGTCAATCAGAGAAGTTGACAAACGGATGAAAGAAATAAGTTAGATTAGATTCCCTCGTTCCGTGTCTTCCATTCTAAACCATTCTCATACAGAGTAGCGAAGAAGGATGAATTAGTAGAAAGTCCACAAATATTGTTTGTCTCTCTCCAGAGGGACTGATGTTATTATTAAAAGATGTGCACGGAAACATTGAACCATTCATCTGTGCAGTTACAAATTGTCACTGGGTCAGCGACTAAAATGCTTGACATTTGTTAGCAGTTTCTTCATAGACGCCCAGATGATGAAAGAGAGGAGAGGAGGAAAGGTGAGCCCGTCTTCCTATCGCAAAGGTCTGCCTGAAATTGTTTGAGAGGTCTTGTAACAAAAACTCTGTTCCTTGGAAAATGTACCCTAGCCGGTTTATGCAGAGTATAGGTGTCTTGAGATGATAAAAAATCTTTAACATCTTCCACCCTAACTTTCTTCATGGCATGCTTTTCTGCCATCTCTAAGTACAATATAAATTCATCCCCTCTATCCGTCTGTCTTGCTCCTACTCATCTCCTCAACACCTAACACATCGTAAAAACTTCAAAGTGCAGTTGCAAATGATCACTGGGACTAAAATGCTTGACATTTGTTACCAGTTTCTTCATAGACAACCAGATGATGAAGATAGCAACTAAAATGTTATTGTTTGGTCGTATGATGAGGACACTTTGCATTTTTTCATTAAAATCCTGCAAAATACAACGAAAGCAGAAGTTCAGCTGGATGTGTTGTTACAACCTCCGTCAGTTTGAGCATCTGTTCCATCTAAATTGTGGACGCAGCACGCAGATCATGTAGGACTGCTGGGTATGGAACCTTATCAAGCAACAATTAACTATGCAAAATATCCTGTTTGTTAAAACATTATCCCTGATCAAATGGAAAAAGAAATGGGGTCAGACCAGTGGTTCAATAAATGCTGAAACGAGGAGTAATTGTGTGTCTCCAAACAACACCCCAATAAAAACCCCATTCAGTAAAAAAAAAAAAAACAGTGGCTCAGTAATTCGGAGATGGTTCAGTTTTAAAGTATCAGAAGAGCAACAGAGTCACGTTATATGTAGGGAGTGCTATAAACAAGATACAGGCAAGAGTGGAAGCACAACTAATCTTTACGCCACCTAAAACAGTGGAGCAAACTGCAGCACGGAGTGATTACTGTCTGTCACAGTAGAAAAAGAGTGAGAAAATGTATATTGAGTTGAAATTCTGTTTCTTGTGCAACTGGTTGAGACTGTTCAGAAAAGAAATTGCCACAGGAAAAGGTATGTAAAGCTGATGTTTGTATTTGTTTCTTAAACTAAGCACTTTAATTTGTTCTTTCTTTGTTCTTACATAATGCTGCTCTTACAAGGGGTTGTCATATTTTGTTCTTTGGTAATGTTTCTGTGGATTTGTTAGAAAGGGGAAGAAAATCTGTAACTGCAAATCATGTAGGATTGCTGGCTGTGGAACCTTATCAAGCAACAATTAACTATGCGAAATATCCTGTTTGTGTTAAACAGTATCCCTTATCAAAGGAAAAAGAACTGGGGATCAGGCCAGTGGTTCAAACATTGCTGAAGCGAGGAGTGTCATGTCTGTCTCCAAACACCACACCAATAAACCCCATTTTTGAAACCAGGAACAAAGAAGTACAGATTTGCACAGGACCCGAGGAAAAATAAATAAATTTCAGCGTCATTCCTTCAACTCCGGTTGTACCAGATGTTAATGCTATCTTAGTATCAATAGCAGCCAGAGCGAAATGGTACACAGTTGTGTATTTGTGTTCTGCTGTACACAGGAATACATTGGATTTGTTTAGTTTCACCTTCTGTGACCAACAATATCGCTTTACAAGATTAACGTTGTCTGTTTGTTTTTTTGGACAGTCCAACCGTCTACGCTGCAGCTGTGAGACAGCAGTATGGCGTCATTTTAGTGCCAAAATTCCGCGCGCAAAAAAATCATAATCGCGCACAGTTAACCCACTCTCTGTGCGCTCGCGGTGCCTCTCCGCGCGCGCGTGGTCTCTTTCTGCGCGCGCGCGGTCACTTTCTACGTGCGCGACATCACTTTCTGTGCGCGCGCGATCTCTTTCTGCGCGCGCGGTGACATGTCTGAGCTGTCTGCTCGCGCGGTGGTGTTGAGTTTTGGCACTCGGGGGCGGGCTTTGAGTTGACGCCACTCAACCCCCCTCTCCTTTGTGATTGGTTCCTCTAAACGTCTACTGTCTTCAAATGGGTCTATTACTTTTGTGACTTATGAAACTTATCAACATATCACCTGCTCAAAACAAAGGAAAAAAAAAAAGCAAAAGTACTTCACTGATCCTGGCATAAAATCAAATGAAATCTGAGAGAGAGGGAAAAAGACAGAAAAAAAGGAGAAAAAATTAACTATAAATGTAGGATAGGTATAATTGAATAACAGATATAAACTAAATAACATAATTAGAGTTTAAATATTATTTTAAGACAGATATAATCAAATAACAAATATAAACTAACAGATATGAATTAGATAATTTACATATAAATCTAAGACAGATATACTTAAATAAATAACAGATATACACTAGCAGATACAAATTAAATGTAATTAAAAAAAATCTAAGACAGATTTATAATTAGATGAATAACAGATATACACTAACAGATATAAATCAAATATAATTTACATATACATTTGAGACAGATAGCGTTGATGGCTCCATGAAGACGTTTTTATTCGTTCTTTCGCCTCCCAGGAAACAGCCAGGTCTCCTCCACAGTAATCAAATCACTGTATGGAGGTTATGTTATGTGAATTTTACTCCTCAATTTTCCAATTCTGCCGCCAAACGATGACTACCCGCCCTACTTAACCTCTGATTGGCTCTGACCGGAAGTCAGTAGACGTTTAGAGCAACCAATCACAAAGGAGAGGGGGGTTGAGTGGCGTCAACTCAAAGCCCGCCCCCTGAGCGCCAAAACTCAACACCACCGCGAGCAGACAGCTCAGACATGTCACCGCGCGCGCAGAAAGAGATCGTGCGCGCACAGAAAGTGATGTCGCGCACGTAGAAAGTGACCGCGCGCGCGCAGAAAGTGTCCACGCGCGCGCGGAGAGGCATCGCGAGCGCACAGAGAGTGGGTTAACTGTGCACGATTTTGATTTTTTTGCGCGCGGAATTTTGGCACTAAAATGACGCCATACAGCAGCTTTCAAAGCTGACATTACCTGCTGACTCGGTTTTGTTTGGCGTACATCGACAACATCAATATTGTCTCTTATACAGAAAATTGAATTTGAGTTTATAAAAATTGTTAACCTGATATTCTGATTTTATTGAAGGCTGTGTCTACGCTTCCTGATTAAGTTTGTGTGGCTTTATTCTGAATATTTTAGAATGAGACTCTGTCTTTGAAGGATTTTATTATTCATTTATACTTTTTGTATTTTTTACACTTTTTAAAAACCTTCCCTTCTTTTGAGAAAATTACACGATGCTTATCACAAAGGACGCTACATGTTTCAAAGTTTTGAGAGCAGTAACTTAAAACTTCAAGTTAGGAGCAGATTTGGTTATCTTCAGGTCACAAACAGAAACACTTTTGATTATCTGCTTTCTATGTTAAGATGAAACCTGAGTTTTTTGTTTGGATCATAATTTTTAGGTTCACCTCTGGAGAGCTTTAGAAAGGTCATACAACCACCTAAAATGCTACAGACATCCGGACGTATCTGTTTATAGTAAATGTAATATCTAACAGACTGTTTGAAAACTGTATGATTGAAAAATGTTAATGAGTCTTTTTTTCACTTTCTGCAGCTCCGGCTCATAGAATGAACCTTCGATCGCTTCGCCGTCGTAATCTTTGAGTTTGTATACGCGGAGTACGCAGAATGCATTCTGACACCGTAAATACTTTGTTCGTGGATCTCTGTTCGTATTTTTTATCGAAGGCCCCTCGCAACTTGGACATTCTGACAACATCGCCCTCCTTAAATCCTACCTTTAATTTTGTTTTCTCTTGTCTGGTGGTGTAGGCGTACCGTACAGATTGTGAAACACTTGAAGGCCCTTAGTCACATCAGCCGGGCGCGTTTTTACACTGCTGTGGTGAGTGTTATTATAGCTTTTACTAAGTCTGGTAGGACTTCCTCGTATCGTCTAGTTTTCTTAGCAGTGAAATATCTCCACATTCTAGTCTTTAACGTTCGGTTAAATCTTTCAACCACGCAGACTTTTAGATCACTGGCTGTGGCAAAATGTATGATGTTGTGTTTCCTCATCAGAATCTCAAAACTTTTGTTGAAAAATTCTCTTCCTGCATCAGTCTGTAGTTTTTCAGGCGTCTGGCTCTCACGAAAGATGGATTCAAAGGCAGACACCGCCTCAGCCGCAGTCTTCTTTCTCAAAGCTCGCACGTATGCTAATTTGGAAAACACATCGATGACCATGAGTAAATAACTATACCCATCATTTTCGTCTGCTAACGCGCGCATATCGCAAAGGTCTGCCTGAAATTGTTTGAGAGGTCTTGTAACAAAAACTCTGTTCCTTGGAAAATGTATCCTAGCTGGTTTATGCAGAGTATAGGTGTCTTGAGATGATAAAAAGTCTTTCACATCTTCCACCCTGACTTTCTTTCCCGTCTCATCTTGAACCGCTTTATGAAGCCGCTCTACCCCACCAAAACTACCAGGATGACTCAGCTTGTAATATAACCTCTTCATGACACGCTTCTCCGCCATCTCTAAGTACAATTTAAATTCACCCCCCTCTAACCATCTGTCTGGCTCCTACTCATCCCTTCAGATGTGTTGTCAACACCTGACCCGTCCCGTCGTAAAAACTTCAAAAGACCTCAGAAGGAAGGAAGTTTTGGGGGGGGGGGGGGGGGGGGGTGGACAAATGCGCAGTGGACAAATGGTGCACAAATGGCGAGGGGAGGGGTTTATTGGGGGGCCATAAATCTTTCGGTTTGACATATAATATCATATCTGTCTCTCTTACAGCACCTTTAAGTATACCCAGCTTAATAAGGTAAAACCATAAAAACTCCAGGAGGTATAAAACATAATATCAGATCTCTAAAACTATGTTAAAATCCTCCACTATTAACTCATAATAATAACCTAACGAAAACAAAACCCATACTTAAGAGTAAACCAAACTAACGACCCAGATAAATACATGAAATCCGTGAAACCACCCGCCACCCATTTCCACTCTTGGTCCAGCCCAGAACTTTCTTCAGTGGTGTCCGTCGCCCGGGGAATCTTTTGGCTGGACACCACTCCTGGACACAGGAGCAGAAAGGTGAGTTAAAATCACACACACACTTCACCACATTCACACACCCAACACCTTCTCCACACTCACTGCATGCATGCCAACACCTAAAAGAAAAGCTAATTAAAACCAGACACATATATTGCACGTTTCCAATTTCATTTGTTATTTGTTTGTCTTGCAGGACCGCCGCCACGCCCGACCAGACAACACACACACAAATGGCCGTTCAATAAATGAATAATTTAAAATGACAATCGTTGTGCAAATTATTCTTTGTTATGTGCAAATTGGCTTCTTTAAAGTGCTGTGTGCATTAGTGCAACGCGAATGAGAGAAAAGTGTCTGTGTGCAAAGTGCAGTGCATTTGGCGTTCGTCACTGGTGAAATGATAAAGTCTTCCTGCAATAATATATCGTTTCATCAATGGATTTCTTTTGTTCAGTTACAATAAAATTTCCATTTTCAGACGAGTTGGAAAATGTAAAGAACCTAATGTGTTTGTGTTTTCTGTGTAAAGCTGACAGAACTGAAGACGAAACCTGACAATCAAATGTTGTGTCGATTTGTTGATTTAGCTTCTGTTTTTACCAAACTATGACGAGTAGAAGAGTGTGGAATGAAGAAATTCACTTTTCAGAGAAGAGAAGCAGGATGGGAGGCCACTACTAACTGTGAGCTTTCTGTCCTGCCCAGTGGAGATTTTCAACTCTGACCTGCAGGCCAGGCTGGGATGGAGTCCGTCTGAACCCAGCAGAGAGGTGAGTGTCGGAGCCTCCCCACCTTCACCCACCCACACACAAACACCCCAGTGGAAGCTGCTGGGCCGGACGACCTCGGGCCGTCCGGAGCCTCCAGAGAGTCTCTCTACCGAATGAAAGGTTCTGCATGAAGGGAAGTGGATCCACCGGTCCAGAGACCAGCCCCACAGATCCAGCTGTTCAGAGCAGGAGGCTTTAATGACTGCAGAGCAACGCTGCTTTGACTCTGCTGTCGGTCAGAATGAGAGAAAACTCAACACATGTTGAGCAGCTGGATCACTTCCTGTTGATCCAACAGTTCATAGAGCTGACTGTCCAGGAACTGACATCCAACCATCCACCATCCAGCCATCATCCATCTACCTGTCCATCCACCCACTCATCCGTCCATAATCTGTCCTTCCATCATCCATCCACCTGTCCATCCATCCATTCATCATCCATCCATCCATCCACCCATCCATCCATCCATCATCCATCCATCCATCATCCATCATCCGTCCATCCATTCATCCATCCAACCATCATCCATCCATCCATCCATCCATCATCCATCCATCCATCCATCCATCCATCCATCCATCCATCCATCCATTTGGGGCGACAGTAGCTCAGTTGGAAGAGCAGGTCGTCTTATAACCGGAAGGTTGGCGGTTCAATCCCTGCTCCCGCAGGTGTAAAACTGTCGTTGTGTCCTTGGGCAAGACACTTCACCCACGTTGCCTAGTATGAAAGTTGTGAGAGTGAATGGTTGGTGGTGGTCGGAGGGGCCGATGGTGCAGATTGGCAGCCTCGTTTCTGTCAGTCCGCCCCAGGGCAGCTTGCCACCACCTGGTATAGTGTGAATGAATAATGCAATGCTATGTAAAGCGTCTTTGAGTGTCCTGAAAAGCGCTATATAAAACCAATGCATATAAAACCAATGCATCCATTCATCCTGACAGATTTGTGTGTCAGATAAATCTCTTCATTCGATTCGTTGAACTGAGTGTTTGACATCCCTCCACCAGAGGGCGCTGCTCTGAATTAACAAGGAAGTCAGCTGTACCTCCATGGTGCCAGCAGCTGCTCACTGACCATGAGAAAAAGAATCATTCACCATGAGACTCTTCAAGAACTCCCACTGTTTAAGATGAGTTGTATCACTGAGTCTGGATCTACTCCTGATTTGTCCTCCTCCTCGTCCTTGCAGTGGACGGAGGTTGCCATGAGAGTTGGAACCCAGAGTCCTGTCCCTGTGCTGCAGGCCTGTGGACGGAGGGTGAAGAGAACTCTTTTAGGGCCGTGGAAGGAGCGTGGAGATGCCCACCACCTCCTGATGGATGTGTCCATCGCCCAAGAAGAGGAGCCGTCGGGTCCGCTGACCCCCCTCCAGCTTCATGTCATCGACTCTGACAGTCCTGTGAGAAGGTTTCGGGGCAGCGGGACGGTCCTGCATGTCAACGCCTCGTCGCCGTTCCCCGGTTCAGCCCCTCCCCAGTTATCCACAAGCCTAAGCCGACGGGTGGGTCTGAGCCTGGGGCCGGTCAGCCGCAGGGGCTTCCAGCTGGCCCTGTCCTACTCGGGGACATGTGTGATGCTGACGTCCATCAGGATCTACTACAGGACGTGTCCGGACGTCCTGCTCGACATGGCCTCCTTCAGACGGGCCGGGGCCGGGTCGGGGCCCCAGGCGGGGGCCTGCGTCCAGGGGGCCGTGGAGCTCTCTCCGCCTGTCAGACGCTGCACTGAAGATGGAGTGTGGGGGCCGCTGGAGGGGGGGTGTGCATGTGGGCCCGGGTACCAGACCACGGACCACGTCTGCCAAGGTACGCTTCAGTCACACGAGGTCCACGGTTAACAGATTTTCTCTTTCTTAGAAAACTGCAGCGGAACTCCGATTTCTCCGGTTTCCTCCATCCTAAGAAAATTGTGTGTGTGTGTGTGTGTGTGTGTGTGTGTGTGTGTGTGTGTGTGTGTGTGTGTGTGTGTGTACGGTGTGTGTGTACAGTGTGCGGTGAAGCGACGCCCATCTTCTGCTGAAGCCGACAGCTGCCAGAGGCTTTCTGGTGTCGGGTCCGTGTTTTAGTGACCGTCATGACTTTCGCTTCCTCCTTCTCATGACGCTCTTCCTCCTCTTCGTTTGGACTTTCCGTGTGTCTCGTTGTCCTTGCTCATCAGAAATGTTTCTTCTAAAAATAAAGCCACATTTTCCCATTACCAGGCAGCCGAGAAACACGACAGACGGCGACGCTCTGGATGTTCTGAATTGTTGGAAATGACTTACTAACTAGAACTAACTAATAACTATAACTACCATAATTACTTTTTATCGAGTAACTTGCCCAACACTGGTCATCAGCATTAGTTGGTAGCAGCAGGAGCTGTCTCACAGCTGGAAGCTCATCAGTGAAGCTTCTGCTTGAACTTGAAAAAGTAGAAAATTAAACAAACTCCGATGGGACCCTGGTAGGGCTCTGATGAGGCCCTGATGGGGTCCAGAGTCCTGATGGGATCCTGGTGTAGTCCTGATGAGCTCCTGGTTCGACTGAGCAAAAGTGGTCCAAAACACATCTAAGTGTTGTCTCTGCTCATCCAGAAGGCGTCTCAGGGAAGCCAGAAGGAACGTCTTTTTAACGTCCTTCTCAATCGTTGCACGGATGTCTCTTTGGGACGTTGTATTTATGACGTTATTTGACATCCAGAAGACGTCCTCAAGGAGCCAGAACTAATGGGTCCTGGTTCGTCCTCAGTAGCTGCTTCATGAGCTCCTAGAGAATCCTTACAGTTTTAATTGATGCGATGGGGCTTCGATGCTCTTCCAGGACGCTCTCTCACTGGTCTCTTCTTCTTCTTCATCTTGGGTCTGTGTGCAGCCTGCAGGGTCGGCTACTACCGAGCAGGCGGGGGGCCGGAGGAGTGCCGGGCGTGCCCCCCAAACAGCAGGACCCTGGAGGAGGGCGCCGCAGTCTGCCAGTGCTCCCCGGGTTTCGACAGTCTGCTGGGCGACCCTGAACACCTGCACTGCACCAGTAAGGAATCTGCTGAAGAAAAGCTTGTGGCGCCTCCCTCTGGTCACAGTGTGAAACTAACCTGCAGCCAGAAATTAAAAAGCCCATAGTAGTTGTGATGATGATGATGATCACTGTGCTGCTGCTGGTCTCGTCTGTCTCCGTCTCAGAGTCCCCCTCCGCCCCTGTCAACCTCACCGCCCAGCACCTCAACGCCTCGGTTCTCCTGCTGACCTGGGACCCCCCTCAGGACCTGGGGGGGCACTCGGACCTGACGTACCGGGTGACGTGCGAGGAGGAGGTCGGCGGCCGGTGGAGGCCGTGCGGGGTCGGGGTGTTCTTCCACCCGGACAACACGTCCGTCATCGTCCAGGGCCTGGACCCGCAGAAGGACTACCGGCTGTCGGTGCGGGCCTGGAACCCCACGACCGACCGGCAGGGGCCGCCGCACGCCGCCAGCGTCACCGTCCACAGATGTAAGGAGGACGGCAGCAAGTGTCCACCACTGTCTGAAGCTGGAGTTTGAATCTGTATCTCTGAGGCTGTGTGTCCTGCAGGGCTGGTGAGTCCAGCAGTGACTCCAAACGTCTCCAGAGCTTCCCGGCTCGCCACAGCAGCTCCTTACAGCTCCAGGCGCTCGCTCCTCTTCCTCACAGTGGGCTCTGTGTTGGGAGGTCTGCTGCTCGTCGTCCTCATCCTCGTCCCAATGTGCCTGCTGCGCCGCAACTACTCCAAACTCCGGTGAGAATTGCCCCGTTTCTGACTGGGTGTGATCTGCGTTTCATTATCAATTCGCTCCAGCTAAGGTGACAGATGCCCTGCCCCTTGCCTCGTAAACCAGCCACGCCCACTCCTCATCCAGCTTGGATTTTGGAGATGAGCTCAGTCTGGGTCGGAGCCCATATAGAAGGGGATTCCACTCGGTCGAGCCAATCAGCGTTGTCGCTTTTTGTTTTCAAATTTTCATAGCGAATTCTGGTGGTTAAACCGGAAGTGACGTCATCACTGCATGTAGCGGAGATTAGGGGGATGAACTTTAAAGGGGCTGTATCCTGCTTTTTTAGCTAGTCCAAACCCTAGAAATGGCATTAACATGGTAATAGTTTATTTTTGGCGCCAAGGAAAAGTAATTTTGTGTGAAATAAAAGATTTTCTGGGGTTAATTCTGAAACCCGGAAGAGAAAACGCTCTGTTTCACTGAAGATCCCGCCTCTCCCCCTGTGGACTTTGACTGACAGCTACTTCAACCAATCAGTGCTACAAAACAAATACGCTAGCTAGCTTTAGCTCTTTAGCTCTAGCTTCTCCACATGCAAAGACATGCGAAAATGTCTTTTCCTGTCAGAAACTCACCAAGCGCAGACCCTTCAGACCCTTCAGACCCTCCAGACCCTTCAGACCCTTCAGACTCTTGCTCTTGCTTGATTGTTGCTTTCAGACGATGGTTAAAGTTTATCTCCGTAATCAGAGTTAGAAAAAAGCGGCAACGCTGATTGCCGAGGGCCTGGGGGAGGGGGGCTCAGGGGAGCCATCTTCTCCGTGTGACGTGAACGTGGGAAACAGAGCGTTTTCACGGTGCGGGAGGGGCTGCCTCTCTGAGCAGCAGAAATACGAGGAAAGCTGAAACACGCAGGCACGGGGTCAACCCGTGCTCGCTGAGCCTGTGAAAAAGTGCCCCCTAATGGGAAATGTGCTCCGTCTCGGAGGCGCTGGCAATGAGAATGTCACTGAGGTAGACAAAAATAAATGGGATGTCGCAGAGGACCGAGTCCATCAGGCATTGGAATGACTGAGCTGCATTTTTTTTAACCCAAACGGCATACATAGGTACTCTAAAAGCCCGAATGGGGTAATAACCGCGGTTTGGGGAACGTCCGCGGGATGAACCAGCACCTGATGATACCCGCACTTACTTACCAGCAAGATGTGCAGAGAAATCCTGATGTGCGGGACCGGGTAGCAATCGGGTTGCGTTCTGTCATTGATGCGGCGATAGTCACCACATGGCCGGCCGCCCCCCCCCCCCCCCCCCCCTTGGGCTTGGGAGCGATGTGAAGGGGCGCCGCCCACTGACTGTCACAGCGGCGAATAATCCCCAAAAAGTGGGGGAAGTCAGTTCCGGAAAGCCGCGCAGGAGGCGGAGGTATTTGTCGTCCCCCGACAACGAAGCGGCCAGTCCGTCGAACGAGGTGTTTCCCCGTGAATAAGGGAGAGACGAAAAGGTTAATGCATCCAGCAGCCGGCAGTTCTTGACATCCACGAGGACACCATGAGCACACAGAAAGTCCGCTCCAAGCAGGGGAAAGGTGACATCAGCGGTCACGAACGTCCAGGCGAACCGCTGTCCCGCGAAACACAGTTCCATTCGGCGTGTGCTGTACGAGCGGATGAGGCTGCCGCTAGCCGAGGCTAACGGCGGGCCTTTCCCGCCTTCCGCCCTGTCAGTCCTGGAAGCGGAAATCACGCTCCTCTGGTCGTCGGTGTCACATGGAATCTGCGTCCTGAGGCAGTGTCTGTGATGAAAAGCAGTCTTTCAGGGACACCGACGCTTGCGGCCACTATCAAGCCTCGGCACCCTTGTTTCCCAGTGGTTTGAAGCAGCAGGGGGGACGGCAGTTCTTTGCTCTGTCCCCGAAATGCGCTTGGTAATAGCACAGTCCGCCTTTCTCCAGTGGCTCCAATGGCGCGCTGTCCCTCCGGGAGCCGCGGTGAGGAAAAAAACGGTCTTCTTCCACGGCCAGCAGGCGGGGGCCGGTGATGGTGGTGTTGGCCAGGGGAGTCTGTACGGTGGGCGGCAATTGGCGCAGGAAAAGCTCCATGAAGATGATCAAACTGAACTTCTTTATTCTCCATGCGAACAGGAAAAATACCACAACAGCACACTTGGTGCATAAGCGCTGTTGGAACCCCGCCCCTCAATCTGAATGGTGAATTCTGTCCACGTGATCACCACATGACTGTAATTAATCTCAATTATTTGCCTGCTTTGTGAATTTTGAAAGACAGTCGTCTAATGTAAACTTTCGATTGTGAATTTACTGTCAATAACACACATATAAATGCAGTTTCTGACACACAATCAAACATCTCCTCACAGGTCGGACCAGGACGTTGAGCTTCTACCGATCAGTGCTGGGGTGTCGTACAGACGCCCTCAGGAGGCGGAGCAGGAGGAGGAGCAACAGGTGGCTGCACCTCCTCAGTCCTTCAGTGAGTCTCCTCCGCAAACCAGCTGATCACTCTCGTGCTGTTATGGTCACATCATGTCGGCCTTCAAGCTGAAGCCATGAAGAAGAATCTGACAATCTGCAGTGTGGTCAGGAAGTCAGACTCTGCAGTGTGGTCAGGAAGAAGTCAGATTCAGCAGTGTCATCTGGAGGACGTCAGTGGTTCTTGCTCCTGTCTGAACGGAGGCGTCGGGTCTCTCCTCTCGTCCCGCAGACCCGGTGGGGGTGGTCCAGCTGCTGGGGGGGCTCAGCTCCAGGCTCCTGGACAGTCTGAAGGACGTCCTGGTGGAGAGGAACCAGCTGACTCTGGGAAAGGAGCTGGGCAAAGGTCAGCAGCTGCACATCTGGAACACGTCTGGAACACGTCACATGTCCTCACATTCCAAACCAAACAACCCATGTCGTCCTTGTGTGTGGATGGTGTTGAGGTTCTCTGAACGAAGCGTGTGTGTGGATGGTGTTGAGGTTCTCTGAACGAAGCGTGTGTGTGGATGGTTTGAGGTTCTCTGAACGAAGCGTGTGTGTGGATGGTTTGAGGTTCTCTGCATTAACAGTGCGTCTGGCTCTCAGGGGAGTTCGGCTCCGTGTTCGAAGGCGTCTTCTCGCCGGAGGACGCGCCGGACATCAGGGTGGCGGTGAAGACCATGAGAGGTGTGTATGGTGGCGCTCCCTGCCAGCATGGCTCCTCCTCACCGCCTCTGCTCACGGCGCTCTGCTCTGCCCGGCCTCCTCTCCTCTAGTGGGGATCCACAGCCTGGAGGACCTGCAGGAGTTCCTGGAGGAGGCGGAGATCATGAAGAACTTCCACCATGAGAACGTGGTCAGACTGCTGGGTGAGAACCGCCAGCTGCTCCCTGCGGCGTGGGCCTGAGAGCGTCCTGTGAGATCTGTGTGTGTGTGTGTGTGTGTGTGTGTGTGTGTGTGTGTGTGTGCAGGGGTGACGTTAGAGCGGGATCAGGACCATCCTCTACCCGTGCCCCTGGTCATCCTGCCCTACATGAAGCACGGAGACCTGCGGCGCTTCCTCATCGCTACCCGCTATGGAGACATTCCCATGGTGAGACCGGAGCGTGGACAGAACCGCTCGCCTCACCCGTTCCTCCGGTAGTCACCGTCTTCCTGTCCGTCCGTCTGTCCCTGCAGTTCGTCCCTCACCAGAGTCTCCTGCGCTTCATGATGGACATCGCAGTGGGGATGGACTACCTGAACTCCCAGGGCTTCCTGCACCGAGACCTGGCTGCACGCAACTGCATGTGAGTCTGAGGGGGGAGGGGGGGTGGAGGAGGCGGGGGGGGGGGGGGGGGGGGGGGGGGGGGGGGGGGCGTGGAGAGGGTGGAGAGGGAGATCAATGACTCCTTGTTCACATCATGTGACTGTGTCTCTGTCCCTCTGACATTGGTATTCAGGCATAGCACACGGTGAAGAAAGCGTTGTGTGTGTGTGTGTGTGTGTGTGTGTGTGTGTGTGTGTGTGTGTTGCAGGCTGGGTGACGACCTCAGAGTGTGTGTGGCGGACTTCGGCCTGTCGAAGAAAATCTACAGTAAAAACTACTACCGCCAGAAGGTCGCCGTCCGGCTGCCCATCAAGTGGATGTCCATGGAGAGTCTGTCCGAGTCGCTGTACAGCTCCAAGAGCGACGTGGTCCGTGTGTGTGTGTGTGTGTGTGTGTTCTCGTATTTCTATCCTTGTTGGGGCCAAATGTCCCCACAAGGATAGCAAAACGTGGAACGACGTGCTTTGTGGGGACCTTTTTCCGGTCCTAAGTAGGAGAAACAGTGTTTTCTTGACCATGTTGTTGTTACTGAAAAAAGTAAAAGTGCAAAAACATTTCTTTAGGGTTAGGCTTTGTTGTGGTGTGGGTTAGGGTTAGGGTAAGGGTCAGGGTTAGGGGCTAGACATGAATGGGAGTCAATGGACGGTCCCCACAAGGATAGAAATACAAGACTGGGCGTGTGTGTGTGTGTGTGTGTGTGTGTGTGTGTGTGTGTGTCAGATGGTTTCAGTCAGGTGATCAGTGTGTTCTCCGTCTCAGTGGTCCTTCGGGGTGACCATGTGGGAGATCATGTCCAGAGGACGGACCCCCTACCCCGGAGTCCACAACCACGAGCTGCTGGACCTGCTGCAGTCCGGATACCGGCTGAAAGCCCCCGAGGACTGCGACCACAAGCTGTGAGCCCCCCTCCTCTGGACTGATGGTCCAGGCTTCTGAGTGACTTCATGACCCCCTCTCTTGTCCTCCACTCAGGTACCAGGTGATGAGGAGCTGCTGGGACCCAGACCCGGCCCGCAGGCCCGGCTTCGGGGAGCTGTACCAGGATCTGGGGGCCCTCCTGGCCCAGCTGCCGGCGCTGGAGGCCGACGTGGAGGCCAACTACATCAACCAGGGCCTGCAGGCCGCCGCCGCCGCCCTCCAGGACCCTCAGGATGACCCCGAGTCCAGGGGGGGCAACGTGTATCTGCCCTGCCCCGTGGGGGCAGCTGCAGCTCCACAGGAGGACGGAGACACGGAGGGGGGGTACCTGAAGTCCGGGACTGGATCAGCAGCTCAGGAGCTCAGCTGAAGAGGAACTGTGTGTGTGTGTGTGTGTGTGTGTGTGTGTGTGTGTGTGTGTGTGTGTGTGTGTGTGTGTGTGTGTGTGTGTGTGTGCGTGCGTGCGTGCGTGCGTGCGTGTGCGTGCGTGTGCGTGTGTGTGCGTGTGTGTGAACTGTAACAGTCCCGTCATGCCCCTCCTGTCCACTGGGGGCAGCCGTGAGTTCTCCACCATGGAGCTGCAGCTAGCTGGTTAGCTTAGCATAATTTCAGTAGCAGAAGATCAATAGTCCATATCGTCCCTCTAACCACGAGATTGACTGAGCTTTAATCACCAACATTAGAACATCCACAGTTATCTTAGATACATGTGTATTGTACTTTTAATCAGAACGTGCTAAATAACAAAAGGTGTAAATATCTTGAAGTGCTTTTGCTTTTAAGTAAACATTTTTGTCACAAATAAAGAATATTTTCACAGGACTTGAAGTTATTTCCGCTCATTGATTAGAAACTTTGGTCTGCAGTAGTTTTTATTTCAGCGGTGTCGAACATGCGGGATGGGGGCCTAGACCAGTCCTCCTGAGGGCCCGATCCGGCTCACATGGTCACACTGAGAGATGTTTATTTTGACAAATGTGATGAGAAATCTATGTTGTTTCTGATGTTGTTGCTCGGGATTTCAGGAGGAGGATGTGTCTGCAGCAACCTCCGCTCATAAAACATGAAGATAATGCGGAAGTGCACAAAAGCTGCAATTCCAGAGAAATTCCAGCAGGGGGCGATGATGCTGGTTTCAAAAAGAGCCCCGGTCTCATTGGAACCCATTCAAAAATGCCGATTTTCAGAGTGCAAATAAGCATATAAAGCGCCCGGTTTCAGAACAGGTTTTGGTCTCTGTCACTAGTTTCTACAGCCGTGCTGCTTCACCAGATGCTGATTTTCATAAAAATCATCTGTTGATTTTATATTTCGAGTTAAAGTTTTGCATGAATCGCCCTATCACAGCGCCTCCTCTGTCCACGTGATGCGGTCACGTGACGGGCTGGACCAATCACATTTACATCCGGTTTCAAATATTCAATATGGCGACGTCCTGCTGGACTCGCTGAAGTCTTCAGAAAGGTGGGTGGGAAAGCTGTGGGCGACGTCACGAAAGGTCTGTCCATTTATTTACAATCTATGGTCTGCATGAAGGTCTATTGAAGCTGTAGTGCTCTCTGTAAAGGAGAAGTTAAATAATGTGATTCCACTTATTAATTCACAGGAGTGAATATATCTCATCAACAGATTCAATAATGACCTGAAATTACTAAAAAAACCCAAAACTCTCATATTTAATATCTTTATTGTATATGGTATGTGATGGACCGGAGACCTGTCCAGGTGTCTCTGTCTTTACCTGTCCAGGTGTCCTTGCCCATAGTTAGCTGGGATTCATCCCCAGCTCCACGTGACCCTGAACTGGATGGACAGAAGGATGGATGGAAGGAAGGACGGATGATGGATGGACAGATAGACAGATGGGTGCTAGATGAATGGATGGATGATGGACAGACACATGGATGCATGGATGGATGGATGGATGGATGGATGGATTGATGGATTGGTGAATGGGTGGATGATGGATTGATGGATGGATGAATGGATGGATGACATATAGATGGATGGATGTTGGATGGATGAATAGATGGATGGATGATGGATGACAGATATATGGATGGATGTTGGATGGATGGATCGATGCTGGATAGATGGATCGAAGCATGGAAAGATGGATGAATGGATGGATGGATGGATGGATGACAGATGGATGGATGTTGGATGGATGAATGGATGGATGGATGATGGATGACAGATATATAGATGGATGTTGGATGGATGGATCGATGCTGGATAGATGGATCACAGCATGGATGGATGGATAGATGGATGGATGGATGGATGGATAAACGGATGGATGGATGATGGATGACAGATAGATGGATGATGTTGAATGGATGGATGGATGGATGGATGGATGTATGGATGGAAGGAAGGATAGATGATGGATGGACAGACAGATGGGTGCTAGATGAATGGATGGATGATGGACAGACACATGGATGGATGGATGGATTGATGGATAACAGATAGATAGATGGATGTTGGATGGATGAATGGATGGATGGATGATGGATGACAGCTATATGGATGGATGTTGGATGGATGGATCGATGCTGGATGGATGGATGGATGGATGGATAAACGGATGGATGGATGATGGATGACAGATAGATGGATGGATGTTGGATGGATGGATGGATGGATGGATGGATGGATGGATGTTGCGATGGTTGTTCGATGATGGATGGATGGATGATGGATAGATGGTTGTTGGATGATGGACGGATGGATGGATGATGGATGATGGATGGATGAATGGATGGATGGATGGATGGATGTTGCGATGGTTGTTCGATGATGGATGGATGGATGAATGGATAGATGGTTGTTGGATGATGGATGGATGGATGGATGTTGGATAATGGATGTAATGAAAGGTGTTGACTGCAGCGTCCAGAACTACACGTGTCTAAACTCCATGTCCCACGAGCGGCCTGCTTCCTCTCCGCTCTGATTGGTCCGTAGCGCCACGTCACCTGTCGTCACTACCGCACTTGCGCAGCCATCTTGAACCGTGAAGCAGCGACGGCGGAGAAAGAGCGAAAAAAAGGAGAGAAGAGAAGAAAAACCACCGAATAACCGACGACCGGAGCAGAACCGAACCGAGCCGAACCCTCCGCCACAGCCGCGGGTCTGTGAACCAGTGAAGGCAGAAGCAGCGGAGGACGCCCCGGGACTACAGCCGCCTCGGAGCCTCGGACAGCGGACCGACGAGTCAGGAAGAGCCGCCTCAGCTTCAGCCGCAGGAAGAGCGAACCGGAGCCGCCTGGAGCCCGACCGGAGCCGACCGGAGCCATGAACCCCGAATAGTGAGTTTTCCTCCGCTCGTTGTTCTGAATGTACCGACGGAGCGCGGCTAGCAGCGGGAGCCGAGCCGAGCTGGCCCCGCGAGCAGGGCGGGGACAGCCGCTTGATGGGTCAGCTGACAGCCGCTCCGCTGCGGGGCTGCCGGCTCCCGGCTCCCGGCTCCCGGCCGCCCCGTGGGCCCGGGGCCCGGCAGAACCACCCCACACGGAGCGGGGAGGGGCCAGGTACCCGGGGGCCGGGGTCGGTTCAAACCCAGACGTCCCCTTCATGTCTCCAGGGGCGGAAGAAGTCCCGGTGGCTCACCTGAAGGGGGGCCGAGGCCCCCGTCTCCCGGGGAGGGGCTCTCCCCCCTGTGGAGGCGGGCCGCTGCCATTACTCCCGTTTCTCCTGTTACTGCTTTAAAAGTCTCTTCCTCCATCAGCTCACTGTTTACTGAATGAAAGACTTGTTTCGATGCTGATTTTTCTTTAATTATTGTTGTAGAAGTTTTCCGGTCTTCAGTTGATGCAGTTGGTGTTTTTTTTTTTTAAACATGTTTCTCTGATTTTGTTGCAGGAAAAACAAGCTAGCTGACTAAATGTGAACTGTAGTCATATTCAGATTGTAGAATACCAAAATAGCAGCTAACGTTTATTCAGTAAGTCACAAGAATAGATCAAGAGAGATGCAGTCAGAGTCGTTCTTCTTCTCTGGAATGTCAGCTCCTCCATGAATGTCTGTTTTATTGAAGCTCCCTCTTTTTGATGTTTATCAGGAACAAAGTCTTCTGATTCTTCACCCCGAACCAAACGGGCCGCGGTCTGATCTCCGAACGCTTCCCTGATTGAGTAAATGATCACGAGTCTGGAGTTGTGTCGGTCCTCGTCGTGCTTCCTGCTGGTCTTTCCAGAGACGCGTTGATCTAAGTAAACTCCAGAATCAATCCGACTCCTCCACTAGTCAACAGCGGTTTAGCAAACAGGCGACAGACACCGGCTGAGCAGGATCTGCGGCTTCCTCACTCTCTCGCTGTTCATGTAATCGCATTACTTCTGCCTCCGGAGTACTACTGGAGGTTTGAATGAGATTGAGGAAGAAAGTCGAGCTTGTCGTACGTGTTCTGTTGGCCTCACGATGGGGCTCATCTGGATCCTTCTGAATGGAAGAAGAGAGAGTGTGTGTGTGTGTGTGTGTGTGTGTGTGTGTGTGTGTGTGTGTGTGTGTGTGTGTGTGTGTGTGTGTTCACTCAGAGCTGGCTCAGCGTCCTTGTTGTTCAGCAGAAGTTAAGAATGAGTCTGCTGTCAGATGATCTGGCAGCCAGCAGATGTTTGACGTCTGAGGCCTGAAACCAGAGGATGGCTGTGTGTTACCCAATCTGACACACACACACACACACACACACACACACACACACACACACAGGGTAAAACCTGGTGAGCGCTGTTTTTGTCCGGAGCGGTTCTTGGGGTGTGCTGAGCTCTGCAGTGCGAGTGTGGGTTAGAGATCGGACGCGGCGTCGATCGGCCGCGGCGGTGAGAAGCGGATTTAATCCTCTCTACACCGTCATGAGGTTCTGATAAACTTCTTAAGAGTTAATGCAACAGGAAAACTTGAGAAACACACTTCCTGCAGTAGTTTCCCAAACCGATCTGAAGCGGTGTCGCGGTGGGTTTTCCGGCGGAGAGGAAATCGTCCCTGGACAGCAGCGCTGACCGTGCAGAGGAAGTGAAACAGTGGAGGGTTTCTGATGACCTGGATCTTTCTCACATGGATCCAGGCTGAGTCAGGAACCAGTAATCCAGCTCCTCCGTTCGCTTGAGTCGTCTTCCTCATCCTCCGTGGCCGGAGATGTCCTCCGTTGTTTACACGGGTCTCGCTTAAATCCTTCAATACATAAAATGAATTCCTGCAGGGATCAGCGGCAGTCCTGCGCCCATCAGCTGTTTGAAGAGTCTCTGAAGACTCAGTGAGAGCGAAGAGTAACCGTGAAAGCACGAGGCCTGCAGGCACTTGGACCACAGACGAAATGTTAAACCCAGCTGCAGCTCAACAAGTCCTGGAAGACCGGCTCACACCCCAAAATGCGATCTGATAAACCATCCATCTTTCCTCCTGAGTCCACATGAACCTCCGTCAGATCCAGCTGGTTCCCTCCAGTTCTCACCCATCGCTCGTTTCCCTCCGTCATCTCGGTGAGCGCATGAGGCCTCAGGTCGCCGTGGAAACGCAGCGAGCCCCCCAGGTCTGTGTGGTCTCTGTGTTTTCAGTCTCTACTGGACTCCAGCAGCACCGGACCATGAGCCGGTCCTCTGAGCTGAAGGACGGTGAGACGGAGATAAACGTTACCTCCGGTGTGTCCTGATGGATTAGCTTTGGCCTGGAATCCACCAAAACACCTCGTCTCTGTGTGTGTGTGTGTGACATGCTGGTAAACACACCGACTCTCAGCTTCCTGTGACACAAGAATAGCCCCGGCATGGGGCAGTTCTCCCCAGCTGTCTGCTCTGTCAGCCTCATGAGGGGTTGTTGTCCTACTTTTTTTGGGGGGGGGGGGTTATATAGAGCTGCTTCACCGCTTGTTTACAACACAGGATGTTGACTAGATTCTTATTTCTTTCATCAGTAAAGTGGAAGTTTGTAGTTTTTTGCTGGTTGTAGGAAGAGGAGACGCTGCTCCAGTGTTACTGATCAGCTAGCGTTAGCATCAGAGAAACGCTTCCATCAGCAGGCAGCAGCTGGTAGGAGCATCGCTTAGTATTTTACTGGAATGTTGTAGAAAATGAAAACCAGCAGCAGCATGTGAGCTAATTGAGGAGTTCAGTGTGACTGAACACACACACACACACACACACACACACACACACACACACACAGATGTGAATGGCGGTCAGTGCTGATGCTTCCGTCTTCTTGGTCTTTCTCAGTGACTACCTGTTCAAGCTGCTGCTCATCGGAGACTCTGGAGTAGGAAAGTCTTGTCTGCTGCTGCGCTTTGCAGTAAGTACCTCCACCTCCCCCCCCAACCCCCCACCCCCCATCACCATCCCACCCCCCATGACCGTCCCGCCCCCCGTCTGTCTGCAGGACGACACCTACACAGAGAGCTACATCAGCACCATCGGAGTGGACTTCAAGATCCGAACCATCGAGCTGGACGGGAAGACCATCAAGCTGCAGATTGTGAGCACACACACACACACACACACACACACACTCGTTCTGTGTGCGCGTGTCTGCGGCTGTAACCGGATCCTGTTCTGGTTCCTTTGGTTGCCTCGATGTGTTCAGCAGGTGTAGAGTACTCAGATTACTTCCACTACCCCTGGAGTCCTCTCTGCTCTCTAGGACAGACGAGTCCCGGTGAAATACAGACGCTGTGAGGACAGCAGAGATGTTTCTGAGATGTAGCGTCCCTGGTCCTCGGGGTCTGGTTCCTGGTCCTCAGAGTCTGGTTCCTGGTCTTCAGGATCTGGTTCCTGGTCCTTAGGGTCTGGTTCCTGGTCCTCAGGATCTGGTTCCTGGTCCTCAGGGTCTGGTTCCTGGTCCTCGGGGTCTGGTTCCTGGTCCTCGGGGTCTGGTTCCTGGTCCTCGGGATCTGGTTCCTGGTCCTCGGGATCTGGTTCCTGGTCCTCAGGGTCTGGTTCCTGGTCCTCAGGGTCTGGTTCCTGGTCCTCGGGGTCTGGTTCCTGGTCCTCAGGATCTGGTTCCTGGTCCTCGGGGTCTGGTTCCTGGTCCTCGGGGTCTGGTTCCTGGTCCTCAGGGTCTGGTTCCTGGTCCTCGGGGTCTGGTTCCTGGTCCTCAGGGTCTGGTTCCTGGTCCTCAGGGTCTGGTTCCTGGTCCTCGGGGTCTGGTTCCTGGTCCTCGGGGTCTGGTTCCTGGTCCTCAGGGTCTGGTTCCTGGTCCTCGGGGTCTGGTTCCTGGTCCTCGGGGTCTGGTTCCTGGTCCTCGGGGTCTGGTTCCTGGTCCTCGGGTCCTCAGTAGTGTGTGACCTCCTGTAGAACCGGACTCGGGTTCGGAGAGGGTGGCGGTTCAGACGCTGGTCCTGGTTCAGGTAGGGTCTGACCTGGAGTCTGTCCTCTGTCCCTCTGCTCTCAGTGGGACACTGCTGGACAGGAGCGGTTTCGAACCATCACCTCCAGCTACTACCGCGGAGCCCACGGCATCATCGTGGTGTACGACGTGACCGATCAGGTGAGCGGGACGCCGCCCGGAGAACCCGGAGAGCGGCGGCGGCGTGCGGCTCCACTCACGCCTCCCCCCCCCCCACAGGAGTCCTACAACAACGTGAAGCAGTGGCTGCAGGAGATCGACCGCTACGCCAGCGAGAACGTCAACAAGCTGCTGGTGGGGAACAAGTGCGACCTGACCACCAAGAAGGTGGTGGACTACACCACCGCCAAGGTACCGGGGCCGTCGGGACCGGGACAGACGGTACGGTCCAGGAAACGGCTCGCGTTAACTCTGTCCCCCTCCTTCCCTCCCCCCCGCAGGAGTTTGCAGACTCCCTGGCCATCCCCTTCCTGGAGACCAGCGCTAAGAACGCCACCAACGTGGAGCAGGCCTTCATGACCATGGCGGCGGAGATCAAGAAGCGCATGGGCCCCGGCGCCACGGCGGGCGGAGACAAGCCCAACCTCAAGATCGAGAGCACCCCCGTCAGGCAGTCCGGGGGCGGCTGCTGCTAGAGCCCCACGCCACCCCCGTCAGGCCCACACAGATCCAACCCCTCCCCACACACACACACACACACACACACACACACACACACACACACACACAGCCTCCCCTCCATCAGCCAGGGCTGGAGGACACTGGAGCAGCTCCCACAGTACGGTTGAGACTCTTCACAGGGTTGGTGGGGGCAGGAGGGGGTAAGAGGGGGCGGGGCAGGGTGGAGGGGGGGCGGGGCAGGGTGGAGGGGGGGGCGGGGCTTTCTCTTTCTCTCACCAGAGCTGAGGGGACGGGGGCGTAGGGACGGGACTGGTTTGGGTTTAGAGCAGAATGAAGGCTGAGGAAGATTAGGTTTGCACACACACTCACATGTACACACACTCACACACACTCACACACATGGGCACACACACACACACACACACACTCTCTCTCTCTCTCTCTCTCTCTGAGGAAGCTGAGCTTTTGCAGTGTGTCTGCATTTCAAGCAGCTGCTGTCAGTGACGGTTAGCTTGGAGCAGCTCTCATTCCTCTGACAAGAAGAAGAAGAAGACGACCCTCTCTCCACCCTCCACTCCTCCACCCTCCACTCCTCCACCCTCCACCCTCCTCCAGCCTGAAGCAGCCGGCGGCTCAGCAGGATTCCTGCTCGGCAGGCCGGGCTGCATTACAGCTCCTGAGGACGGCTTCCTGTCTGATTCCGGGACGGACGCTCATCTCATGCAATAAACAGCGGGCGTCTGGTTCGATTCCCTCCTGCAGCTCTGTCTGAACAGTGAGGACTCGCCCGCGCAGTGGACGGGCTCGTCGGGTCACGTGATGTCCACCTGCAGCATCTGGACCTGCAGGCTTTCCTCAGAGGTCAGAGGTCGTCTGGGTTCACCGGGTCCGAGAGAAGGAGAAACTGTCCTCCGGACTCCTGCGAACTTCAGCCCGGAGGTTTTATCACGTTTTAACGTTGTTAGCGCTCAGAGGAGTGTGTGTGTGTGAGGAGAGAGTGTGTGTGTGTGTGTGTGTGTCACTCAGCGCTGAGCGGACGCCAGTGTTTTACTGTCAGGGTTTTTTTAAACCTTTTACTGGTTCTAGACGAGATGTTTCCTGGTGGAGCTGCGGGGCGGGGCTGATGTGGGAGGAGTGTGTTGTGGTGTGGTGTGTGGGCTGTTCGGGGGTCCTGCTGTGTCTCATGGTGGGGGGGGGGGCTGGAGGGTCTGGGGGGTCTGGAGGTTCAGGGACTGACTGGTCTTCACCGGATATGAATTCCCAAACTCAAACCTCCGATTCTTCCGTCCCGCCGTCACACACACTCGAAATTCTTGGCCTCATGTCGGAGTGCAGAAACACCTGCTTCACCGAGGAGATGCAGAGCACGACATCTTACACACACACACACACACACACTCACACACTCACAGAAACACAAACTGGATGTTCTGCTCTTTGATTATCTTTTCCTTTTTTTATTTAATCTTTTCTTTGGACGAGTTAATATTCTACTGATTTTAATGTCTTCATTGAATACTGTGGTCTGGCTGGGGGGGAGTGTGTGAGGGGGGGCCTTAACAAACGGGGGGGGGGGGGGGGGGGGGGGGATGTTCTGCTTCTGAATGTGATTCTGATTAGTTCTCTGGTTCTGGGTTTCGCTCTCAGCCGCTGTGTCAGACTTTCTGCCTCTCCGTTCACGTTGGTGCTGTCTCTGTCTGTCCATGTTTCTCTGTACATATTATAAATATATATATAATAAAATGATGGAAAAGTCAGCGACGTTCTTTTGTCACCAGATTTCTTCAATTTTGATCACTTTGACAGGTAAATGGGTTTAAGACACGATGCAGATAGTTCTTCGTAACGAATTAGATTGTTTTCTTCTAGTTCTGCTTTAATTGATGAGAAATGCTTGGATTTGAACGTTCGACCAGTCGGCGTGAGGCAGCAGGGCTTCCCACTGCTCCACCTGCTACTCTCAGTATGTCACGTGAAGCTGCAGAAGACCAGTGGGGGGGGGTGTGCGTGCGTGCCCCCCCCCCCCCCATGGGGCTGCTGGTGACCTTGAGCTATTTTTAGCTCCCTGTGGTAGCAGGAGCTCAGCACGGCGTGGTGTGTGTGGCGGGAGCAGCCTCTACTGCAACGTGGAGGTCATGCAGGTAACTTCAGCCCCCCCCCCCCCCCCCCCCCCCCCCCCACACACACACACACACACACCTCCACCCAAAGCCCTACATTCGCTCATCCTGACTGATCAGATTCCTCTAAACGGACAGAGACCCCCCCTCCCCCTCATCCCCGGGAACCCCTGTCAGACTCCCCGTCATTGGACGCCACCATCGGGCTTCGTCTCTTTGAAGCTGATGCTGCTGTATCTGGGTCAGACTGAAGGTCAGCGGTTGGAATATTTTTCTGCTAATCATCAGTCCTTGTTCTGTTTTGGCGCCTCTGACTCTTGGATTCTTCACGGATGCGAGGTTAATTTCTAAGTGAAGCCTCGTCACTGGGAATCGTCCAGCACTCGCCTGTCTGGATCCTTCCGCCGTCCTCGGTGTTTCATCTGGCCAAGCTATGCTAACGCTAGCAGCAACGCCACAATCGCGCCAATCAAAGGTCAAACGGAGAGCGACTGGAGGAAGGTTCCCTGGAGACACAATGATGGCAGACGCTCATTTCAACACGGTTTATTTACAGAACTCTGGTACACCTCATGCTCCCCGTGAAGCCTTGGCATTACTATTGCATGTTGCTTCCAGTTCGTTGAGTCCTTCAGCGGTCTGTCCCTGGCGGTCTTGTCCCGCCGCCCCCCCCCGACCCGGGGGCTTCAGTCGACGGGGCCTTGGAAGATGAGTTTGATGTGGCCCTGCTCGCCCGTCAGCCAGGTGCCGCAGAAGGGGCAGGCGGCGTGGAAGGCGTGGGTGCCGTGGGGCAGCGGGATCTGGCTCCAGCCCGCCACTGTCTTTTCCGAGCACACGTGGCCGCAGGGGCAGAAGGCGTGGGTGGGCGGCCCGGCGTCCAGGTACAGTCCGCCCTCGCAGCCCAGCCACAGTGGCACATAGGGGCCCACCCTGCGGCACATGGGGCACTCCCTCTCGCCGGTGCTGGCCGGGGCCGTGCCCCCCGGGCCGGCCGGGCCCTTCTCCTTGCGGTAGCCCCAGTTGTGGTAGCCGTGCACGTGGCCGCAGTTGACGTAGACCCAGGGCTGCTTCTTGTCCACGATCTCGCGCTGCGCCAGGCTGGGGAAGGCCAGCGTGTTGAAGCCCACCGGGCACTGGGGCCGGGCGGCGTTCAGCTCCTGCCGCAGGGACTCCAGCTGCTTGAGGGTGGGGGTGTGGCGCAGGCCGGCGGGGGTCCGCCACAGCAGGGTGGCGCCGCACAGGTCGATCAGAGAGCCGTCCTGGAGGGTGTTGGACTCATTCTCGACCTGACGGGGACAACCAGAGGAGACGTCAGAACGCTTTCATGGCTGTTCCCTTTCTTCACCACAGGGGGGCGCTGTGGGCAACTACTTCTGGCTTCAGACTGGTGACGGCTGCTTCTCTTCTCATGGATGAAAATCCAACAAGCTAAACCAAATCAAACCGGTTGTAAAGAGTCTGGGCTCAGGTCGAAGAGTACTAGAATGAAACAATTCAGGCGGTTTGTCCCCCTCTCTTACCGATCATCCCCTTTTCCTACCATTATGCCCCCGCCCCCTCACCAGTTTGCCCCTCTGCTGGGCGGACCGGGTCTCCCTCAGGGCGAACACGTTGCCGCAGACGGAGATTTCCCTCCAGACGCCGGGCGCCGGCTCGGACACGAACTCGCCGGCCGGATGCATCACCAGCACGCCGTTGGTGGTCAGGCCGTCCATCAGGCCGTCCGACGTCCTCCACTTGGCGGCTCGCTCCTGCGGGGGTGGGGTGGGAGGGTGGGGGGGTATGAGGGTGGAGGTGTACAAGGAGCACGTTAGAGAGTGTCTGACTGCAGAAACAGCAGAGCTGCTATTTTTAGCCTGACGACGCTGAGAGACACTCGGAGAAGCTCCGAACCAGGAGAAAACTCAGAGTAAAACCCAGAACAAGACCGGGCAGATTCAGTGGAGCTCGTGCAGTGAGGCAGCACATTTCAGGCCGGTGCAGAGTCACAGGCGGGAAGTCGGGCGTGGACTGCCAGAGCCAAATACACAGAGCCAAAGACCAAGTCCAACAACACGACCCAACTGTGACTATGAAGTCTTGACTGTAAATTCAGGATCATGACACACAGCCTGTGCACCACACTGTGTGTGTGTGTGTGTGTGTGTGTGTGTGTGTGTGTGTGTGTCCTGCTGAATCTTGCATGGGATGCAGTCACGCTGTCCTGAAGCAGGTTATTGTTGCACCTACACGTCACGTTTCAGGCTCTGCCTGCACATGTGCCGTCTGCACATTCAGCGCATTAGGCTGTGGATGCACACACACACACGTACACACACTCACACACACACACACACAGGGACCCTGATGATGGATCTGACGTCACGTGGACCCTCGTGGTCACAGAGAGCCTGAGTCACTCCCTGAGACGAGCTGCAGCTCAACACGAGGCCTCCAGGAGGACAGACTGAGGGAGCACAGACCAGAACCAGGAGGAGCAGAGACCCGGGTCCCTGGAGGGGCTCTGGTCTAACCCTAACCCTTCAGGATGGAACCTTCTGGTGGTTGCCGTGGTTACCACGCTCTCCGTCACTCACCCCCAGGAAGATGTTCTTGGAGGAGTCGAAGCCGGCGGCGTAGATGCGGGCGGTGTACGGAGCGCTGCGCTCGCACATGATGCGGCAGGCGTAGCGGGAGATGGTGCTCTGGGCCGACTGGCCCCCGCCTCCGCCCTCCCCCGCCGCCACGCCGCCCTGCCCCCCCCCTCCGCCTCCGCCGCCGCCGCCGCCGCTGCTGCCGCTGCCCGCCGTGTCCGTCACCACGAAGTCGATCATGCTCTCTGTGGACCGGCCAATCTGAGAACCGAGAGAGGAACTTCCATCACCATCACAGCAGAGGAGAACCGTGTGTGTGTGTGTGTGTGTGTGTGTGTGTGTGTGTGTGTGTGTGTCTGACCTGGAACATGTCTGTGTTGGTGTCATGGGTGTACTCCACGATGACGGAGTGGCTCCGGGACAGTGTGTAGGAGATGCTGTGCTGGCTCTTGTTGCTGAGTGCCTGCCAACAGAAAGGAGGACGGCGCAGGTCAGGACCCCCAGGACGGCTCGAGGTCCCGCCCGAAAGGAAAACTCCCCGCCGGACGTTCCACCGTCCGAGGCAGGAGCCAGCGTAATTCATCCACACCCGTTCATCGCTTTAATCCGCCGACACTCTGAAGGTTGACTGGTCTAAACCTGTGAGACGGGTCTGAAGAGAGAAGCTCCTCACCTTTGACACCAGAGGAGTGGAGACATTGTGGATGACATCAGGTTTGACCCCGTTGGCTTTGGGTCTCTTGTAAAGTGCCAGACGACTTCTTCTGCGGCCTTTGTCACCGTTGGCCAGAGAGCCATTGTGTCTGAAAAGAGGAAATCAGTTCTAATGACATTGAGAAGAGTTTCCATTGTTCAAACCTCTGCCTGTGGTTTTCTATTTTTCCACGAAGTTTAAAATAAAACGATATTAACTCCACTAAACTGGTTACATCTGTGTTCAACAGCTTTAAATAACTCAATCTAAATCCATGTCTAGTCACAGAAGCCGTTTCTACTTAGAGACAGACGATGATAGATGTATAGCGAGTATGAATAAGGCAATGTCATCGGCATACAGGAGAACCAATCAGAACTCTGGAATTATAATATGCAGCAGAAAAGACAGGAGAATAAAGTCTAAGTGTGCGTAAATTTTATTCCTATGTCTTTTTCTTAAACCAGAAAGATGCTCTATTTTAAGATAAACTAGCAGCCAGGAAAAGCTACAACTCCCAAACAGATGCTTCAGTAAAGACTCAAACTCAGACACATAAGAGACGCAAACGATCATACAGTGGGAAACAACACATCTGGTGAGGAGCTTTCATTAGGATTACACCACCCACCGGCGGATTGGGGGGTGGAGGAGGCTGAAATGACCCACTGGCTAAAAGCAGGTCATATTCCAATTAACAACCACAGCAGTTCTTAACGGATCCAATAGCACTGACGGTATTCATTCTACTGTCGGGAATAACTGGCTGACCAGTATTCCAGTCGTACTGCGGTGGCCTCGACCGGCCGTGAATGCCCCAAAATGTCGGGAGGAGGTAATTCCTTCCCTTCCTCCCTTCTTGCTCCCTGCGTGCGATCATCCCGACACCAAACGAAGCCGTCCTCGTTCATCAGGGCCGGCATCGATCGGTCGAGGGGTGGAAGCAAACGTCCGTGTCTCTCAGATCTCCTGGTGGAGGCGACGCTTTAAATGTGCCACTGTGGCTTCCTGTGCGGCGAATGACCTTCTCTGTGCGCCTGCCTTCAGTTTCACATAACAGCCGAGCGAGCATAATGCTTCATTTACGGGTTTTCTGAACTGAAGGTTCTAAAAACAGAAGACCGAAAGGCAGACCAAGAGGAAGAAGAGCGTGTTCACGAGCGTCTCACCCCAAAACGATGAGCTCCCCGTACTTGACGGGCTCCTTGTCCTCGGGGAAGACTCCGTCGTGGGGCTGGGAGCTGGAGCCCAGAGGCGGGGAGGGCTGGCTCTTGTTGCAGGACGGGCGCAGCTCCAGAGATGGGGGGGGACACAGCGCCTCTGAGCTGCCCTCCAAAACCATGCCCACCGGCCACAGCTGGGGCTCACTGCTGGGGAGGGACGGGAGGGGACGGGAGGGGGGACAGAGAGAGAAAGAACCATGAAATCCGCCGTCAGGTTCAAACAGGTTAACATGGATCCTAAAGAATCAGAGTTAATTTCTCACGTTTCTGCAGGATGAGTCTGAGCACTGAGCCCAGTTTGAAAGAGACTGCACTCAGCTCGGAAACATAAAGAAACAATAGAAGACGGTGTTTCTGGAGACGTCAGCAGCTTCATCCAACACCTCCTCTCCTAAAGCTGCTTCCACTCCAGTTAAATATTCATGCAGGTGTTTATTGGGAGGCCGTGGTTTTAAAGCACTGCATTCCTCTGTGATCGTACACCGGTCTCCTCTGCAGCAGCACGCTGGAATGCTTTCCATTTGGTGACTACTTTACCCGGATCATGAACATATGTACATTTGTGAAGCACAGAAGGTCTGATTTACAAAGGCTGATAAGCTTAAAGCACACACAGTCAGAAACAACACAGACACTTCAGTTCTTCATGACTCCACCAGCAGAGCCTCACATGCCTGTTCTGCTTTCCTGGGGATTCCGGGTTTCGAGGATGGGGATGGAGGAACAAGCCAATCACATTGTTTTGTGGATCACGTCGATGGGATGAGCTACGCCCATCGCATCAGAACTAGGAGCGACTGGGCGATGTTGCCTCAACGAGCCCGTCCGGCGACAAGCAGCGAACGGGACGCCTCTGCCGGGAAGAGTGGGATGGGTTCTACCACACGGAGCACCGTGACTCATTTAGATATTTTGACACCGGCTTTAACCGAGTCAAACAAAGCGCCGTCCTTGTGTCGGCACACACATCCTTAATGCTCAAGCCTATTATTAATCAGCAGTGGGCGAGACCTCCCACACGGTGGAAAGTGAGCGGCGCAAACAAGCATGACAAAGCCCTGCAAGCTTTTGTTCTCCCTTTGAGCAGATTAGATAATCATCCCGGGAGCGTGGACGTAATGAACGGCGAGTTTTGGCCCTTCCTGCCGGACGGCTCTGCGTCACCACCGAGGAAACCTCCTGCTGCAGAACCGGTCCAGGACGGGACCGGCCTTATTAGCCCTGATTGGATTTTGGCCATACGGTGGGCCCGACGAGGAGAATGCTGGGATGGCGGCCGGCGGCGGGAAGGCCGGCCGGCCAGTGGCCATTTCATTAGGTGGCTCTCCGGGCCTGGCTGGAGACCGGGCAGAGGAGAAAATGAGGGGGGAAGGAAGCGATTGAGAGGAAGGAGGAGAAATATTTCCCTTCAAGGGGAATCTGGCTGCGAGGCTTGAAATGTCTTCTCTCTTTCTGGTGTTAATGCAGCCTTACCAGAACCTCTGCCACCAGGATTCTCCCACAGCTTCAGAGTGAATCATTTAAAATCCAACATGTGGCCGTCAGAGGGTTTATAGAGCCTCTAAAAGCAAACAAACACCCAGATCTGATCATTTACTACTTTAGAGACAAATTCACAAAACTAAACATCCGAAAACGAACTCGTCACATTGGCTGGAGCCGCTGCAGGTCCGCAGATCCTCCTCAAGGGGGCAGCAAACCTGACGAAGTGTCAAATTACCGCTGAACGCTAAAAGTGAAAGATCGCCACGCTTTGGGATGAACGCATCGTGAGTGCAAAACGCAAAAATAAAAACTGCTACAGGTCTGAGGGGGGGTCGGAACGTGTTCCGGTTTAAATAAAACCCACTGAGGTGGAAGAACCAAGATTTCATTTTTCATTTTCCCTCTGAGAGAGAAAAGCAGAGAACCAGGAGAAACTGGACCGGCCCAGAAGTGAACTCCGGTCCGGAACAAACGGGAACCTGAGACCTGAACCGGGGCCTGGCGCTCCAACCAGGGGTCTGAGAGTCCGAGAACCAAACCGGGGAACCGAGACGAGGACCGGGGGCCTGAAGGGCAGAGAGAGGTGAAGGCAAGGAAATGAAAGAAAGGGCAGAGATGAAATGTGTGGTGGAGGAGGAGGAGGGTGTGTGTGTGTGTGTGTGTGTGTGTGTGTGTGTGTGTGTGTGTGTGTGTGGCTATATGTGTCAGCATGCACATGCGCAGAAGAGGAGAATCTGACAGAGTGATGGATGAACTGTTCTGTACCAGAGAGAGAGAGAGAAAGAGAGAGAGAGAGAGGGAGAGAGAGAGGGAGAGAGAGAGGGAGGAAACAAAGAAAATCTGTCTGACAAAGGAAGGAGAGAATAAAAGAGAGGGAGGTGAAGCAGTGGAGTGGCTGCAGGGTCCGTGGTGAAACACACTCACTCACTATTACACAACACGACACACACATTACAATCTTGCCACGGCAGGAGAAGCGAAGACCACACACACTCACTACACAACACACACACACACACACACACACACACACACCTTCCTGTCAACCGCTTCAAAGATGTGAAAATCTGGTTTTAATCTGTTTTTCCTCGAATGGTGAATCGGTGGATTTTCTTCCCTGTTGTTGAAACAAGACGTGTTGTGATGACACACACACTCTGCTTCACCTGCTGTCACACTAACCTGGTGTGTGTGTGTGTGTGTGAGTGTGTGTGTGTGTATGTGTGAAGCAGCTCGTTGTTGAGGTTCACGATGCCTCCCTGCCCCGGAGGTCAGCAGGAGGTGGAGGTGTTCACCTGGCTGGACCACCAAGGGAGTCAAAGCCCCGCCCCTCACTTCACTGACCAATCAGAAAAAACCGTGTCTGTGCTGATGAAGGCCCGTTCCCGTCACCCTCTCCCTCTTCTTCCTGAATCCACAGTGTCTAAACGCACCAGTGCAGGAAAACCTGGTGAAGATTTAATTAGACCAGAGAGTTTTGGCTGGAATAAAGACGGACTCATCAATTATGCAGCCGATCGTTGCGGGAGTAGTTCGGAGTTCCAGCAGAAAAGTGCAAAGCGGCGTCGCACCTCAGCGAATCCAGACGCCGTGGAAGAACCAGAAACTCAACGGCCTGGCGGCGATCCGACGCGGGAAACTCGCTCTCCTCGTCAACAACCGGCCTGAGAACCAGAGCGTCGGTCTGATGACGGAGGAGACGGATCGAGAGTCCGAAGCCCAGCGTGACTCAGAATCACAGATCAGTCGAACACAGCGTGCTGAACCCAACACAACGCAAACAGCCCTGATATATGATGATGCCTTCATTTCTGCGGCTGTAGCAGATCCACAGTGTTCACGCTGATGTCCCAGTAAGTCATGTACAAACAGCAGAGATACCAAATCACTCCACGTCCACATGCACTGAAATCCCGTCAGAATCCTTACTGAAGCTGTTCCACAACATTAAAACGTGCTAACATCCACTTTATGGCGCTGAACAATAAAGAAATGCTCTCAGCAGGAGTGGAAATCCAAACATTAGGAAAAGTGTGCTCCACTTTAAAGACAATGCAAAATATATGGAAATACATGCAAATTCAAACAAATGGCTGTAAAGGGAGAGTTTCAGGCAGATGTACGTATTCTACACTGACGCCGGGATCAGCAGACTGATGCGTGGCTTTTCTTTCAGATACGGTCGTGATCAACATTATTTCCATTTGTTGGAGCCCTGAAGCTTCACTGTGACGGACCTCGACTGTCCCGGTATTTTACTCCAGAATCTGAGATGTGAATTCATGATGGCGACTGAGATCAGACCTCAGAGGCCATGAAGCAGGACCCAGGGCTGGAACAACACAGG